>NC_049987.1:9872451-9895332 GCF_000003815.2 Branchiostoma floridae | reverse complement strand
GACGCCCTTGTAACACGCCATGAAGTACGGGCAGCGTTGGTGACGTGGTACCGGTACACGCCATCCTTCATGCGGCCATGGCACTCGTCTAGGTCGGCGTTAGTCAGGACGATCCCGCTCTCGTCCACCGGGCCGTAGATCGCGAAGCCGTCCGCGGCGACGCCAACGATCTGGGAGTGAGTGCTGGTGCCGTCGAAGACGCAGTCGGGGTGGATGTGGTAATGGTACTCTCCTTGTGGCGAGGGGTGGCCGTCACATTGGTCCAGGACTTCGTACACGTTGGCATCACGACATTCAAGGGAGAAGGGATTATAGATGGGAACGCCGTTGATGGCCACGCCCACAGCACCCATATTTAGGCATGTTGAATGGTTGGCCACTTGTGGGTTCTTTGGTATGGTGATCTGGACATTTTGAGGCTGAAAAAAGACATAAATGTACTTTAGATATCTTCCAGAAATTGACACAAATGGCATTGTTCATTTCATGAATTCAGTTGGGACGCTGCATGATAATTCGTACAGAGCACCTTTGGACTGCTCCACATAAAGTGATCCAAGGGGATTCAGAGTCAAACATTTTACTTGGTAAGGCTACAAATGCTATAGTTCTATTTTAAAGGTGCTTCGTGACTCCTATAGTCATAGAAGCTATTTACAGCTTGAAACTACGATTTTCCAATATTAAAGAGAAGAATCGTTCGTCAAACGTTGCCCGGCAGCTATGGATCGAGCTCTGTCCCGGGTCAAGTTCGTTCGTTTGTCCCATAGCCTTTTAATCAGCCGTAGGCTGATTAATCAGCCGTAGGGGCAGCACAACATGTTATGCTGTATCAGTAGGCATTTTAGTCCCCTGGCGGCGCCTATCTCCTCTCCGGGACATGGTTAATGATGTAAATCACCGTATGGCTGATACGACACGAAGGTTCGCCAGGCCTCCGCCCGGGTGATTTGTAGTGAATCACCAACTCCAGACAGAATGGTTTGCTCCATCCACACCGCACCATCGCACGTGTGGGGGTTCTTTAACGTGCATGGGGTGTGACTCTCCCCATACACGGGACCTCCATTTAACGTCCTATCCGAGGGACGACTCATTTTTCACTTGAGTAAAGTGAGGAAAGTCGTGTAAAGTGCCTTTCCCAAGGGCACAAGATCGGTGGCACGGTAGGCGGATTCGAACCCGCAACCTCTCGGTGCAAATCCGAACATGCTACCGCTGCGCCACGCGGTCACCACGCCCCCCGGGTCAAGTACTATGTGTTTAACCTGATAAGCACTATTACAGTATTTGCGTTTAAACTTTTGTGTTCGCGTTACCCAGGAATGCCGTGTTTGAGCTCCTGAAAGTGTTTTCTAGATGAATCAAAAATACATTCCATAACATTTTCGACTCATAGATAGAAAATCAAATAATTTATCATTTAACACAGATCTATACAACCGCCCTGTTACAGAATTGCTCACAAGCATAATACAAAGTGATTATCAAACTCCCTTCAGTCCTTTCACACTCAGCTAGAGGCAACGAGTAGAAAACATACATAGCTCTGCATTGCCCTCCCTTCTTAACTATATGTTTTGAGTCATGTACAGTTAACACATGTTACGTACATAACGTACCCAATCTGTGGTATCTCAGTGCGGCACTGCGGGGTTCGTTCACTGCGGCACTGTTGTGTTATTTGCGCCGATTTTTTATAATTTAGATATTCGTAATACGTAAAAGTATGACTTAGAAGACCAAAAAATACACAAAACGTTAACAAAAATCGTTTTTTTCCTTTATCTCTGAAATTCGTTGAGTGTCTTTCGATGTCTTCTGTGTGGCATCGGTGCCACAAGTGCAGTGAGATACCACCTTTAACTTTTAGGGGAGTGTCTGTGTTCTTACCACGATTGGGAAGGGGTTTTCTGGGTTGGGGTAGACTGGCGTGGCGTGGTCGGGAATGGCGTTGCTGACGATGGTGATGGTGTCAGTACCCTCGGTCAGGGTGACGACCCCCTTCATACCCGTGTTGTGGTCCACAACGTCACGGACCTTGAACTCCCGTATCTCCGCAGGAGTCAGGGCAAGTGTGCCCACAGCCAGGGTGCACAGGAGGAGGACGGACCGCATCTTCTTTTCCTGCATTGGACAACGATGTGAACATTCGCACAATGGCGTGACTTCATTTCGTGAAGTAGGTAACCATTAAAAAAAGCATCTTTAACGTTATTCAGGTTGCAACAAAAAACAATACATTGTGGACAATAGGCTGATAAAGTGACCACAAAAATGCACATATACAATACAAAAATGAAGATTTATTAAGTAGAATGAAATAGCGGTACATTTAAAAAAAGGTAAATCTAGAACTTTTGCATGATAAGCTATAAGAGTTTACAACTAGTCAGTGGCACAGCTGGAAGTAAAAACTCAAACAGCATCAAAGGGGAACGGAACTAAAGTTAGGACAAACTCTACAAGTGCAAACCATAACACTCTCCTGGTACTACCGGTAGAAACAAGGCATGGTCAGTTTCGTTAGAAGAAGTTAAACCCATCTGGACCTACAATCATTCGGCAATATAATTAATACCGTGACCTCTGACTGCATCTGTAGTGTTATCATTCACTCTATTCATTTCCAGCAAGGTATTCTTCGGAAAGGCATTAGAATAAACGATACCGACAATAGGTGGATGACGTACCTTCACAAAGCCTCTGTCTTTGCTGAAAGTCAGGGTATGTACTCCGACGCTGTCCACCTGCTCACAGATGCAGATGTAGCCACAAAAGACCTTTATATACCCTGTTCCTTACGATCTTTGTTCATGACGCTGGTCATGTGAGCATATCGGTACTATTCTGTACCTGGAGATTTGACTATTTGTGTCACCTGAATGCAAGTACCGGTCCGTACCTGGTGTATACCCGTTCATTTACGTCACCCAAATGAGGTCTAATACAATATCCACAATACGTTGGACTCTTGCCCAATGACCGGCGCTACGTTGGACCTTTGCTCCTTGTCACACGCACTATTTACAATCCTTGGTCGTTACATGCTTACACTGAGTTACCGTTGAGCGGTGTGAAAGCCATCTTCAACTAGCAGTTGATATGTTCAAACGTCATGTATCATCACGAAGGTCTGTCTGCCAGGTGACTCACTTGTTCCAGAAAGTCACAATCGTTCTCCCTCCATATAGGATCTACCGCGTGAGACTATATGGCATTCATGCATATGTTAGGCCACAGAGTGTTTTCTTGGTCAATTTATTTCACAGTTTGTTCTTTTTTTAGCATGCAGAGCAGAGCTTGGGATGTTCCCAACTGATATTGATATATCCGTACGTGTAATAAGATACCGGCTAAGACTAAAACAACTGGACAGTTCCACACACCCCCTACAGGTGGACGCACTACTCTGTCAGGAATACCTTATGGGAAATAGTTACAAGAAAACTGGTTGCATCATGTTAAAGAAATAATAGATAATACAGGCTATTCTTTCTTATGGAACATTAACTACCCTACATTAGACAATAAGAACATATGTACTTTGTTAAAGAGAAGACTTACTGATATATACGTTCAAACGTTTTTTCATCAACTGTCCCTAGATAACGGTAAGCTAAGATTTTACAAAAGTGTTAAATCCGAATACGTGATGGAAAATTATCTATATCATAATGAGTTTAATGAAATATCAGCCATATGTAAGATAAGAACAAGCGCACATCCGTTAGGAAATAGAAAGGGGCCGCTATAAACAGCTCCCTGTCCACGAGAGATTGTGTACATATTGCTCAATGAATGCAGTGGAAAATGAAACACATTTTATCAGTCAGTGTACCCACTATGAAACCGAAAGAAAAACATTATTTCAAACAGTTGCAACAATTTCACCGAGCTTTTACCACCTAAATGATCACCAAAAGACTACATTTCTATTAAAAGCACAAAATCCCACCATCATACAGAACGTGGGACAGTTCATTAACCACTGCCTTCAAAGAAGAAGTCAAACCCGACAATAGTATCCATAGTATCATGTAGTTGATTAGACACTAGTTTTATGTACTTACCTCTCTTAGTTCTTGAGACTGTGTATGCAATTAGCCCTCGGGCATGATTTTGCAAATAAACAATAATAATAAACAATAATTTTTTTTCATCTTGACTCTCTGTAGACCATCATTTGAAGCTAAGCCATCACCTCACACAGACTTTCAAGTCTAAACGGAACACCCACCGGTCGGGCCACGAGAAGCTCATGATGAGCAACACATTGGGAACATCCCATATACCTCGATGAATGTTAGACATCCAGGTGATAAGGTGTGCCAAATAGTATGAGTGTCGGATATATGAGAATTCTTGTACACAACCAAATTAAACTCACTTGCTGACGTTTCGATGTCTGTCAGACATCTTCCTCAGAGCTTCTAACTGGAGTTCTGCTTCTCGCCTCTATATGTAGCCGATGTAGGTGGCGCTTTTGCGGCGAGACGAACACTATCCCAAACGTGGCTCAGCTTGTACCCCCCCCCCCCCCCCTCGTCCCGATTCATCACTGGGGCGGACTTCCTTATCCAGAATGTTTCTTTAATCAGCAAGTAAGTTTAATTTGGTTGTGTACAAGAATTCTCATATATCCTATAGCTATAATCTACCAACCTGATGTAATTATTTTCGGAACTATGGGTGTCACTGACGAAAGACAACAGATGTTATCTGAAACGTCTGACCGTTTTCAAAGTCATATTCAGTTGCTTGATGAGTACTTGCTACTTGGCGTAACAACCTATATAGCTGTTGGTGTAAGCATAATGTGCTAACATGTACCAATCATTGTCACACCGAGAACTGTCTGTTACCATGGTGCTGAAGGCAGTGATGACTGGTTGCCATAGTAACAGAAAATCCTAAGCTCCTATTGGATTATTCTTATATAGTGATGAATAAATCTGAGATTCTATTGGTGTCTCGAGGAAGGGGAATGATTTCCTACAGTTAGATGAGTATAGCCACAAGCTCTGAGTGGGCCCAGCAGCCCTTGACAGCGAGAGGTTGTGTAACGCAGGCTACCTTTCTGTACAATGCCCTGATGCAGCTCCTCATACTGATTCTAGAGGTTTCTCTACTACAGAATGAGTGATTGTTGGACTGTGTATTCAGAGCCAGTGGGTTTCCTCTTACCCATTCCATACTGGTGTATTAAAGTACACGTTTTGGCAAAAATTCAACGCCAATGGCGTCTAAAAGCCTTGAGATAGGAGGAGGTGTTAAATTGCTAAAGGTATGCTGATTTCACGACGTGAATTAAGCAGGAAAGGGTATTACCTGTACTTTACATAGTGTGTATTTATCAGGCAAATGGCCCATTAGCTTCCACTTTCCAACTGTAGTGCCATTATGTTACTTTTATTCTCCCCACTACTCCTTTCTACATTTGAATGGGATCCTGTAATCTCCTTTGTACTTAAAGGTAAAGGTATTCCTATAGCCTTTTAAGGCTGCAGGGGCAGTGGGTTGTTATCCACTGTGCCTAATGTTCAGTACTGGGAGGCGGCGCCCATCCCTATCATTTCACCGCTTTTAACTTCTCAACTGAAGAGATGGCACCCATTCTTACACCTGGGGAGAACGAGGAAAGTCGTGTAAATACAGAGTGCCTTTCCAAGTACCCAACGTCTTGCAAGGAGTTTCGGGGATCGAACATGTGACCTCTCCACCTTCCGTCCGCTTGTCTAGACACTCGATTGGCAATTCGACTCCACACAAGGCAACAGCCTACATGTCATATTCGTTCAGGCGGTATCTCAATGCACCTGGGGCATGGGTGTGGCACTGCGGGGTTCCTTCACTGCGGCACTGTTGTGATATTTTCGCCGATTTTTTTTAAATAATTTAGATATTTCGTAATACGTAAAAGTATGACTTAGAAGACAAAAAAATACACAAAACGTGTATCATAAAGAAAATCGTTCTTTATCTTTAAAAGTCGTTGAGTAATATTTGGAACCTCGCAGTACCGCACCGGTGCCCCAATTGCAGTGAGATATCCGCATTTAAAGGAAAGAAAAAATGAAAAATGGTTTCCGTATCGGAGCAGCACAATTCGCATACAGAGTGGACCAAATCAGTCCGTTTCAAATTCATGTGGTAACTCGGCTGTCCAAACAGTCACTGAAGTGTCACGGTAAAATATATAACCAGCCACCAGGCGGATTATTTACAAAATGTCGCCATTCGTCATACGGTTCCAACTTCCTTATTCCAATTGGGCGGCGACGTCGTTACGACCGTCCTGCGACCGAGCGATTTGACAGAACGATCGAATAGTTCTATAGATTTTTTTAAAAAACTAATCTTTTACTCTTCGGATGTTTTGTTGTCTTTCTCGTTATGCTTTTACATTTTGCAAGATATTCCAATTCGAAGTCAAGGGTTACAGTTTTTTATACACTTCAATTCAGGTCCCAGCGAGGTCGCTTGCAGTGCGATCGCCCGCCGCATGTCCAATGATATACTTCCCTTTCTGACGAGCAAACCGGCTTTGTGCTGCATCGTTAAAGCCCCCTTCACACGAGAGCACGAATGAGCCGGAATGCCGTCCGAATGAAATTTTTTTTTCTATTCGTGGCAATCCCTCGCAATTCGTACTGTATTCTAAACATTCTTACTGCATTCGAGATATTCGTCCCCGTTCTTTTGGCTGGCTCGAAAGTTTTTGACATGTTAAAAACTGTCGAGGTGCATTCGAAGTGGAGAAATATCGAATGGCATTCGTAGTGGATTCTTAGTGTATTCTAACTATTCTGACTGCAGTCTGACCGCATTCTACGGCATTCTAACATTATTCGAAACATTCTTATCTCATTCGATGGAGAACCGAAACGGCAAGCCACCTCGAATCCTGCCAGAATGTGGCCGAAAGAATATTTCGAATGCCGTAAGAATGTCTAGAATGCACTACGAATTCACAGGAATAGACAATAATTTTCATTCTGACGGCATTCCGGCTCATTCCTTCTCGTGTGAAGGGGATTTAAGGCCTATTTGGAATTCCCACCCGAATGGCCCCGAATGTGACACGAAGTTTGCAAATACTTCATTCCGGCTGGTTCGGCTTGATTCCTGCTATTCGATTTCCGTGTGAAGGCCCTATAACGGAGAATGTCTAAGAAATTGAAATCACTTGTGCATGTGGTGTGTACAAATCTTATCTCCTGCTGAGTTAAATAAAGCACTTCAGGAGCGTCTTACTGTTCCACGATGCACAACCGACAACTCGACTATAGCAATCTAAAAACAATGACTTCTTTGGCAGAGTCCGAGAAGAAATAAGAATACCATCCTCATACTCGTACCATGATATAACAGACTTTAGGGGAAGCGCACATATCATTATTTGGTTCGGCATCGATTAGACAAAAAGCCCACAAAGATTTTTCATCATTGCAGCATGATCGATACAAACATGGAGAGAAAGCTTGGCACTATTGATAACAACTTATTTGTTTATATTGAATAACACGCTCTGGGCACCTCTAAACTGATGCAAGCGTGCAAAGTTGCTCTGTAATCTTTGCACTATTAAAAGCATGGTTGTAAACTTATTTCTCTTGGAAACGGGCGAGGATTTATGAGATCGTAGAGGTCATATCCATATAATCAAGTCAGTGTGGCCTTATGGTATACAATTCACTTTTCAAAGCACGCACATTATTTCTGAGACGAATCGTGTATGGAACATCTTCTATAAATACCGACCCTCTAAGCCATTTCTCTGTCCAGATATCCTGCTGATTGGTACGTCTTCGTTTTCCCGTGGAATAGCTTAACCCTATTCAGACTGGGCTTTTTTGGTCATCTCTGGACCGGGGGGAGGTTCTTTTGAGGCCCGCCCCTTCTGACACCTGTAACTGTAAAACATGCACATCTATGATACTAGTTGGGCTTCGCCATCTTTCCTCCTTGAATTTAAAAAATACATATTTGGCGATAAATAATCGCAAAAGACAACGGAAATAGACTGAAAACATTCATCTAAATGTTTTTGTGAACTTGTTTCCAATTAAATTTTAGGGAAACTCACCAAGTTTGGTGGCTCTAGCGTGAGGCGTTCTGGCGTCATGGGACATGAAAGTTGGCGTGAGCCTCAAAAGCCCCCCTCCCCGGTTTGAATAGGGTTAAGCTTACGCTCAGTATGGCTCCGCCTGGAAGTAACCCTAATTTTCCGACAGACTGGACAGACGTCAGTGCGTGATGGATTCCCAAATACCAGGTCTCCAGGGAAAGTGGACCATCCTCCGGATATCATGATCACGCCGTAACCGCTGCCGTTAGAACCATATATCAACTGCCTGTTGATGAGAGAACATGTAAATACTATAGCTAGTACTCTACAGGGAAAACAGTGAAGATGTGCCTGTATTGCTTAAGTCGTCCAAGCCGTTAATTTACCGAAACGGAATTCATTTACAAATATAAGTACTAATGCATGCAAAAAAAGAAGTTAAACCCTTCAGATATCCTAAGTAAAAATAGACTTAAATATTCGTCATTTAGATTTCAATCCATCTATTTGTTTCATTTTCCTTCTCTGTCAAGTATACACACACACACACTGCATAGCACTGTTTTGCTTTGTCACAATTGACCTTCGGGCATGGCTCTGCAATAAAGTAGATGTAGCCGTATTTCATCAGCAGCGTGGATGACAAGCGTATTTACTTACGATAATTTCCAAACGGCTATGGATTGTACAAGGCAGTTGTTACAGATTTTGGAACTGCATCGTAAGCTTTACAGCTAGACTTGGTTGCACAGTAATAGCACTAATAGTATTCCAGGCGCGCGTGCCACACTGCGAAGTTGAAAATGTCTGTAATAGAAATATATGGCACATTTTATGGCACTTCTGGAACTGCTGACAAAACGTCGTAGTCTGGCTTTGTGGTTTATGGTATGTTTGACTGCTCCCCTGGTCCTTGTAACGTAGAATTGTTCAGTTTTTATCTGTCTTTAAGTCCTCGTAAAACCTCCAAGGAACGTGGCTAATCTCCAACTTAATCTAGTTACGGAATGAGGAGTGTTGTAATCGATTTTTGTAAGGCTCAAAGGAGGTCACAAATGAGTACCGGGGCATTCACTTTCATTTCCGTTTCTTTACATAACGATAGGCAACGATGTTCTCCATCGACGAAAGGACATCTAATTCTGCAGCAAACTCTGTAGTGCTGGTCTTCAAAAATAGCATTTTTCTTGTTGATAATGATAATGATAATGGTTGCTCTCTCACGGAGTTGTGAGCTCGTTTTAAAAGCCTATTTCGTTTGAATGAAAGGCTGCTAGATTTCTTTTATCGACATTTTCGGACGCTGTATACACTTTAGGGTTTCCAGTACACACAAGAAGAAGCAGACTAGCATCCCTAATTTCATTTCAGTAATCAAATTACATTATACATAAGAAATGAGTTGACCTTCCTTTTACGGGGCCCCTTTAATGTCGAGTGAATAAGTTTACTACCTTCACAAACCGGAATTAAGCGTAGGTCTAGTTGTTGAAAGCATTGTTATGGATAATAACTATGCGTATTGAGCGTATTGAAATTCCAATTTAACAGGGAACCATGTCCTTTACTTCCTTTAAAGGTCTCAAAATTTCGTGTTATTATTCCAATAGAATGAACTGTAACGTGATGAATAGTTGTATATGCTTTAAAAGGTTGGCTGCAATACATTCTATTACAAGGTAAGAGTATACTCGTAAATGTTCATCAATCATTCCCATTCACAGTTTCTAGTTACATGCCTTGCCATGGTATGTGTCTCCAGTCAATCTAACACCTCGGCAATGATGTTTCATCTGTTACAGTTGCAATTCAAATCAATAACTCCCTTTTATCAGCAATAAAAAATATATAGAGCTACTTACGCTGCTGTCATCACACATATAACATGTAGTTTACAACATTTATTTGTCCTGACACTAGAACCTCCTGTTTTATTGTTAATAACAGAAACGATGTAATGCTCACGATGCAAAGGTAGCATAACCATATAAACATTATGATATTGTTTCTTGACTAAAATTTGCACGGACCCCACGTGATAGCCAGTGAGCATGCGCACACTCCACGTATGCCCTGTCTTCTCGGGTGTATGTTACATTCAGTTTCATGTCCTGAGGAACATTGCTTGATGCCACGCTACCCCTCCTCCCCAAACATTGCCCGTCCAATCTCAACGTCTGTCTGTCCAATCCCCTCTGCAAGACTGAAGGTTATGATACCCTCCAAGCAGAGGTTAGGCTCTGGCTGTTTTTTTTAAAAGCTTTTTAGTCGTTTTTATCGGGCTTTCTAATTCACCTAAGGTGAATTGACACAGCAAGATACAATTCAAAATAGAAAGTCCAATAAAAACGACTAAAAAACGTTAAAAAACAGCCGGAGCCTAACCTCTGCTTGGAGAGTAGGTTATGATTCATCAAAAACTCCCTCCTTCTGCGCAATGAATATTGTATCTGCTTGTAGTCTCATCTGGGCAATCCCCTGGCACACCCTATGAACGACAACCCCCTTTCCTCCTCACTTTTGTAGGCACTTGAGGAATCGCCCACTATTTGCGAAGTCCCCCGGCTGTTTGACCGACTAATGCAGCACTTAGCTAACCGGATCCCAACTCTAGATACAGAACCTCCTCCAGGATCATGCGACAAGCCGTAAGGACAATCCCGGACACGCCGGTACGGTACAGTATGATTGCAGGCACGCCTGAAGATTGATAACGTCAGCTATCACCAACGACTCAAAGGCAGCCCTTGGTTGATGGATGTTTGTAGCTTGAGCTGAGGGATCGCCAGGATTATTCGCGAGAAGTCTTGTCTCATGAGGTGTCGAGACTGCCATATATCTACAAAGGGACACCCGTTTCCCTCGAGGGGCCGTCTGAACAGTCTGCTGTGCTAATAAACTTCAATGTCTTTTCGACGGCTTTTTTGGCACTATGTGTTGTCCTTAGGGGGATAATGGGCATTTGTTGCTCCTGAATATCGTCTGAATGGAACGAGATATTCCTCCTAAATGTAGGTCTGGCTACTAGCTGTTTTAAGACACTTTGAAAAACTACGTAATAGCAAAAAATTACTTAAGTTTTCGCTTGAACTTCATTTAACACTTGCTATGAGCCAGAACCACTAAATGATACCGGCCTTTAACTTTTATGTTCGTTGAAAGTAATTGGAGTCACCTGGGTTAGAAATACTTTGCTATTTGCAACGTTTGGTGTACGTGTAATGCTTATAAACGTGTGTCAGCGTACGGAATAAGATAAACATGAAAAGTTACTGTAATGAGTTGTTCATATATATTACGATTGAACTTTTGCTGACGAGTGAGCTGTAGTGTAGGGTATCAACTATTTCCATGCTCCGTTGTTTCAGGTTTCACGACTCTATTCATCATATTTGTGTAATACGCCTCCGTGAAAATTAGGCCACCAAATTTACAACAATTTCAACGTAACGTTTGTTCCAGACTTCAACTCCACATGTTTCCTCATACAATACGGATTGTTAACGGTAGGCGAGTTGACAAGCTATTTATATTTCAGCCATACCATAGGTATGGTGAAATATATTGTATTCGTAATGTTTCTTTCTTTCTTCTTTCTTTCTTTCTCCTGTCAAATCTTCGGAACACGGTATCTCCGTTGTTCCTGAACCGATTGACTTGAAATTTGACACAAGGGTAGAGTGGGTCAATATCCCCAGACGTTTTTTTCATTTTTTTCATATCTACCTTTAAAATGATTTTATTAAGGTTTTTTGGTCATCTTAAGACCAAAACTGTATATTTGGGCCCCCTGTACCCTGGTATTATAACCGAATGAGCTGAAATTTGTCACAGATGTGCTTTGATAATTCCCCCATACAAATTCAATACCACTTTTGGTGTACAGTATAACGAAATGCTTATTTTTGCGATTTTTTGGTCATTTTTTGACCAAAAAAGGACACTTTTGGCTCCTGTACCTTGGTTTTAGAACCGGATGACCTGAAATTTAGTATAGGAGTGCCCTAGACATATGCGCACATGGATTCATTAACAGTTGAGGCATACAGTACAACAAAATGCTTAATTTTACGATTATTTGGCCATTTTATGACCAAAAAGTACACTTTTGGCTCTTGTGCTCTGGTTTTAAAACCAAATGACCTAAATTTTGGTAAAATGGTGCACCAGATATTCATTCAAATGACACATGTATAATTTTTGTCATAGACTACGTCAAAATGATAGATTTGGGGATTTTTTTTCCAATAGCCACAGGGGTCAATGACCTTAAGGTCGTTGACCCCAGCTGCAGATTGCACCTTCTGGCATATATGTCTATTTAATCTAATTAGATAGGTAACCAATCACTTAGCCTGAATCTATATCCTAAAGAGGGGGGGGGGGAGGGTGACAGCCAATCAGCGAGTCCGGTGTTATCTGGAAGAGTCCATTCTTACACGGAGGGGTTCATTTTTTTTAAAATTCATCCTCGGACTGGTGAAGTCTTTCAGTGGGTGTATTTTTGGACAGGTCTATTTTGCAGTTTTACAGAAGGTGTGCTGGAAGAGTCTATTCTCGCACGGAGGGGGGATTTTTTTAAATTCATATTTTGGACTTTGGTGACTTCTAGTTTGTCAAAGTCTTTCAGCAGGGTTATTTTGGACTGGTCTAATTTGCAATTTTAAATGGGTGTGCTGGAAGAGTCCATTCTTGCATGGAGGGGGGATTTTTTAAAAATCTATTGGCTTTTTTTTAAATCCATTTTTGGGACTTCAGTGATTATGTCAAAGTCCTATTTTAGCGGATGTATTTTTGGACTGCTCTACTTTACATGGAAGAATCCATTTTTTGCACACGGAAGGGGGATTTTTTCAAATTCAGTTTGGACGGGTGGTGATGATTCAAAATTCAATTTTTAGTGGAAGTGTTTTTAGACTGGTCTATTATACCTTTTCATGCACTGGGACCTTTTTTGCTGAATTCAATTTTGGATTTGGTCTCTTATTCAAAAGGCCAAGGTTTCAGTGGGAGTATTTCTGGACTGGTCTATTGTGCAAATTCACATAGGGTGCACTGGAGTCCATTCTTGAAGTTGAACGGGGGAATTTTGTAAGATTCATTTTGGGGTTAAACCGCCATTAGTAAAAGTGATTTTTCAAATGGGTGATTTTGAAATAGTCTATTGTTGCATGGGGAGGGAGATGGCTGAAATATGCTGTATTTGCTCTCAAGCAAATGTCGGCCTTTCTAGTTTATATCCGTTCTAAATTGCTTTGCTAAATGAGAAGAAAAGCCAGGCGGACTTAAATGAGAGGGCAAAGTTGCATGGGTAATCCTCCATTACTCTGCACGCGTGTAGTACTCTTCCCTTCCGAATCAATTTTGATGAGATTAAGGACCTTAAGTCCACATATTATGGGATTAATTTGGGGGGATTTATAGCAGGGGCGCGTAACCCCGCATTAAGTAAAGTGTAATTCCTGGACAGAACGGGCGATCGGGGATGACAAACCATCGCGGATTATATGACTTTCGCCTGTACACGTTTGGTTTGATGAAATAAGCATTTTATCAATAGTTTAACCTGAGGTATAAAGTGTTAACTTTGCCAAAGTTACTTTGGTCTTTTGGTACTTGATTCTTAACTTTAAACATTGCGGTTAATATATGTGATGTTAATATCAGACTACATATTTTTGTAAGGCCAAAGTCAGACTTGGTAACTAAAAGCTCAACAGAAATATTAAAAAACTAGAAAGGTAATATTTGCAAGCAAATACAGAATGTTACCTTCACATGGTTTAGTCTAGCATTTCTACCTGGAAGGGTAAACTGATTAGTTGCAGATGTTGACACAGGATAAGTCAAGACATGCAAGAAGGTACAAATAAATTTTGATGATTTTTTATCTGTAACGTTATACATCTTGAATAATGAACACAACGTCCAATATTGTTCCAAACAGGGTTTCTCATCATCATCTCATCACAGCCCCATAGCTACAAGCCACAGGGGCAGTCTGTCTGTCCAAAAAGGTTATCCATTTCTGACGGTCGTCAACAGGGTTTACTCGACGACATTTAGCGTGTCGTCTGCGGGAGCGTCAAGGCCTATGAATTTTTTCGGCTTGGGGAGGTCCAGGGAGAAATTTCTTGGCTTGTGGAGAGAGAGCCATGGAAAAAAAAACTGGCTTCCTTCAACAATATGTACTCAAATGTTAAAAAAAATAAAGCTTTGAATCACTTGGGAAATTCATATTCTCTGTCTCTGACTTGGTGCAGAACGCGAGCCGCGAAGTTCGGTTGATAACATAAGAATAAGTTTAATTTTGCGCTTTCCGTCATTGTTGACGAACAAACTCGGCGCGTAAGTATAGACAAATTTTGCAAAAATCTCTAAAAAATCAGCGGATGTTTGCGGACGGTGCTGACTTTGATGATAATTCCTAACGCGCGCCGGCGGCGAGAGAGAAGCGAGAAGCGACTGGTCGAACCCAGTCGGTGCCGCGCCCCTCCCCCTAATGTTCTGGTCAGTCGCATCGTGCTAGCGCCGATGTTTTTGTTGTCATTTTCCCGGCCCCGATTAACTGTCAGTTGCTGCTACCATAGAAGTAAAAAAAAATCGAACAATATGTGAAATTAAATAAGGTACTTTCAAAATAGTCTCCGGTAAGCCGATCGGACCTCATATGCTTGCGCTCTATACGGGGGCGGGGCCCTACATGAAACGTGACAAATAGGTGTGCTTTTGATTCTTTAATTGACTGCTTATAAAATATGGACCGAATCTACCGGTGTCATCATGTTGCACCAAATTTGGGCTGACCGTCTATGAAAATTAAGATGTCCAAGATATTTCCCAAAAGGTAGGCAGAGATTTGTGGATGTTGGCGGTGTTGTTTTTTTCGTAATGATTTTCTTAGTCGGACCGTCGCAAACAGTGCATTCAGTCCCTTTCCCCGTGAAAACATCATCTATATTGTGCTAGATACAGCCTAACATGAGGCAAGAAGTACATACAGTCACAATTTTATTGTCAAATATTATAGAATTGAATTCTCGTTTCTATCTACTTGAATTAGACTAACTTCTGAAGAGAGCAAAATTAAAACAAGCGTACCAAGTTACGGCACACTGCGTAGCACAAAATCGGAACAGCCGCCCAGCCATGTAGTATATCGAACGTCGATGGAACGGTTTTTATTTTTTTAAGTATCCATCCGCCGTGCATAGTAACGCCGTTGCTAAGGGCGCAGTTTTCCCGCGCGCCAACGAGATGAAATTTCATCCGAGTTGACAGCTGATTGCATCACGATGTGTGACCTTTCAGCAAAATGACGGTAAGTGTCGGATGTGTTTGCTATCTGCTCTCCATTTAATCCATTTCTGTGGGGTTTTACAACGATTTTAATTTGTTTTATGATCAAACTTGGAACACAGTCAAATTAGCAAAATGGCAGCGTCGTAAAGAGTTGAAAATTCGGCGATTTTCAGATTGGGGGCGTTTGCTTTTCGCACTTAGATCCTTATTCATTTGATGGTGCGTCAGAACCGTTTAACCCTTGTCTATATCCCGTGTGAAAATCCCGTTGGTTTGAAATCTGGGTAGATACGTAATTCAAAGTCTGCCTAGGTCACTTTTTAGCGATTTTTCGCCAACATGCTGGTGTTCGTAGTGTAAGTCCTATGAGGTTTTTTTACTGGGCGGGCCCTGTTACATGTGACAAATTTGCTTTATCGTCGGTATTTCTTGTAAACACAATAACCACCGAGGTGCAAACCTGCATGGCTTGGTGTAAAATGTTGATATACGTGACAAATTTTCTGACTCAGAATTTGTTAGTGAGGATATATTTGGCGCTCAGAGAAATTTTAATCGAAAACAGCGGAGAATTTGGCCGTGAAAAATCTATCCTTCAATGCGTTACATAGCCTGACATCCTCTGAAAACCCCAAAACTAATACAGGAGGTCGAAAAAAATCCAGCAAAAAACAGATAATAGTTGCTAAGCCACAGGACAACAAAGCTGGTTTAAAATGTATTACGAATTGAACCACAGAACGTGTAACAAAACAGCAATTGTGTATCAAAAGAAACAACAAGTCTTTAATATTACTTCTAGGAGGTACATTTAGGTTGTCTTGTTCATCTTAGCAGACTCAGCTGAGGTAATCAATGTTTGATATACAACATGTATTGCCAAGAACGATCAAAGAAGTACCGTTACACTTTTATAAGGTAACGGTTATAAATTGACTCCAAGGACGGATGGTACATAGATAGCTGGATAGACTACAAAATTATAATAATAATAATAATAATAATAATATCTGTTGTATTTGCATCCAGTAAAAAAAATTGCAATCCCATGGCAACTTAGTTGTCCCTATTTGGCCAAATTCTTCTATTTTTTCTTCCAGCTGAGTAGCTGACACATAGTACATACTGTTAACTGAGTTTTATTCAACTTGTGAGGAGTAAGGGATAGGTTTAATATTGTAACCTGTTAGTAAGAGTACTTAGTTGTGAGGAGGGAAAGAGATGAACTGTTATATTGCAACCTGTAAGAGTAGTGAGGCGGATAGAGATAAGTGTGATAATATCAGTGTAACCTGTAAGAGAAGTGAGGAAGGGGATAGAGATTAGTGTTATACTGTAAACTGTAAGAGTAGTGAGGGGGATAGAGATTAGTGTTATACTGTAAACTGTAAGAGTAGTGAGGGGGATAGAGATTAGTGTTATACTGTAAACTGTAAGAGTAGTGAGGGGGATAGAGATTAGTGTTATACCGTAAACTGTAAGAGTAATGAGGGGGATAGAGATTAGTGTTATACCGTAAACTGTAAGAGTAGTGAGGGGGATAGAGATTAGTGGTTATACTGTAAACTGTAAGAGTAGTGAGGGGGATAGAGATTAGTGTTATACCGTAAACTGTAAGAGTAGTGAGGGGGATAGAGATTAGTGTTATACTGTAAACTGTAAGAGTAGTGAGGGGGATAGAGATTAGTGTTATACGGTAAACTGTAAGAGTAGTGAGGGGGATAGAGATTAGTGTTATACCGTAAACTGTAAGAGTAGTGAGGGGGATAGAGATTTATTGTTATACCGTAAACTTTAAGAGTAGTGAGGGGGATAGAGATGAGTGTTATACCGTAAACTGTGATCATTATGATGATATAACCTATAAGAGTAGTGGGGAGGGGGAGATGTGAGTGATATTATCCAATGTTTGTATAATAGTTATGTGTTATCAATGAACAGTAACTACCAGTATCATGGCAGTATGACAGATGGAAATTACAGTAACATGTTTTCTGTTTATGGACATGAATTGCTATAAATGTTGTTAATAATGCCCTAATTTGCATGATAATAGCAACAATATTATGATATTTAGCAAGATGATATCTGAAGTAGGAATGAGGGTAGTTTTGAATATTCAGCTCAAAAGGACTTTTGACTGAGGTTATGCCAATGACATATTACAATATTATACTACTTGTGCTACTAAACACCTTGATTGCATAATTAATGTCCGAATATTACTAGTATGTTCCCTTTGACAAACTTGGTACGTGGTATAAAATTTATACCCATAGTATAGGGAGGTTAGCTAAACATGTCAATATAATGAATTATATCCAAGTATATCCTGGATACTAATTAGGACCGAATGAGCATAATCATGATAATTTGGACTATTTCTCTCATAATTAATGCTATGGATGTTATATTGGAGGTGAAGGGAAGGTGCATACAGCAAAATGTGAATTATGTTAGTGAGTACTTCATGTGCATATTTGATGCAGAAACTGCTAATTTCTTCTGGTCAATGGCAGGGATTTCCTATAAGACATGTAGGTAGCTCTAGGATAGGTAAATACAATGGCATGTGGGTAATGCTCATGATGACCTTATTTCCATTTTAATGCAGAAATTCATTAATGATTCCTTTTGTGGTAAATGGGAGGGACTTAATGGTGGAGACATAAGATTAAGAAGCTTGACAAATGGCCAATTCCAAGAAGTATGTGTTGTGCTACTTAGCATCTAATCTGCATAATAGATAATGACATTTTATACTTTCTTTATTACTGAAATATCATGCACTTTGTTCAAAATGTTACATTTCTATGTAGTTGACAGTATAGTCATTAGGATGTAACAATGATTAGTCATTGTGAATGAAGATTCTTGATATTTATATTTCATAACATACTATGAAATATCATGTTTTATACAGGTGATGTTGTGCTGTGGATCTGAGGAGGGGGACAACTGTTTTAGCCAGTGACATCATTTGGCTTGATGGGAATTAGACAAACTTGGCCAAGCAACCACCTGTCAACATATCAAAACAGTCCCATCCATTCTTACAGAGTTTAGAACCCTTCCCAAGCTACCTACTGTCTTACCCATTACCAGTAACATTTTTGTAGTTTTCAGGGGTCTTTCACACCTCTCTAAACAACCAAAATTGACATAAAGCCCAGCAGCAGCCATGTCTGATGAAAGCTCCTTGGTCAAAATGGGAATGTCTGGCAGGCATGTTCTAGCACTAGCAACCATTCATTTTATTCTAACATCATAATCAGAAACAATCCACAAATTAATCTTCACAACAATACCACCATGGATATAGATAGATGCAGTTTAACAGCAGTAAAAATTTGTTAATGACAATAGACTATTATGTACCTTTTTGGGACATGTCATTGAATTCAGTAAAGCACATTAAAACCTTGCACTGTGCTATTTGCACCAGTGGGCATTTTGACATACTGAGAAACTTATGAAAGCACTTGTTTGGTCTGTTTAGGAACAGATAACTACAAAACAAACCATGTTTGATTCATTGTTAGACAAACTCAGCACTGATTGTTAAACAATGGTTTCTTGAAATTTGTTTAACTAACATGGAGGTTAAAAACTGTGTAAATACCTTTCATGCGAACTAAGATATCCTGCAAATGGGATCATTTATTATGTTTTTGGCCCAACCAACCAACTAGATCCAACTAGTTTTGATCAACTAACTGACCTCAGCATGCATTTTTGCTCAGTCCCATGATATATATATATATATATGAGTGGTTCCCCTCGACAAGTTTGTACATCATTTCACTCAACTGTACTATAACTCTGGCTATAAATTGTTGTTGTTTGATTACAAATCTTGTTTCTAATTTGGCATTGATATTTATACATGACATGTTTGTTCAATAAAATTTGGCTAGTATTTAACAAATATGACTTTGTTTATTTCATATTGTTCAATAGCACTTAGGGCTAGTTATCATAAACTTCAGATGAAGGTAGGAAAGAAGAGAAAGTTGACCCTTCTGGATTAATACAAGGTGCATTATTGACTATGCATCATCACATGCCCCTTATATGCAACATCACAGATCAAAACACAATATCTTACTTATCTAATCTAGTGTGATCTAGTGTGAGTATGAAATGTAACTAGCAAACTGTAGGGTAAACCCTGGAGACGTGATTGAAAATGACAACAGTAGGACAAACTCTGAGCTATCTCATAGTTTTGATTATTTCAAGGTGATTTCAAGCTGGAAAAAAACCCTCTTGCTAGTGTCACAAACACATTGAAAACGATACAGTGTGCGTAGATAAGAACTAAATGTAATTTTAAGTTGGAACGCTTGGTAAGATTTTAAAGGATTGACAAATTGGCTTGATAAATGGGAACTTTCTCTTTGACTGATTGATGAGACTTGCAGATGAAACAATTACTCTAAGTACAATATGAACGAACGGTCGGTATAGCATATTATAAACTAAAAGAGAAAGTGAGGGACGCGTCTATAGATTCTCCAAGCAGAGATTTCGGTCGGGAGGCGTCGACCGAAACCTCCGCCTCGAGAAAAATACGCGCTCCGCCGCACGCGTGCTGTTTGTATAACGTTTAATATAACGTTATAGTGGTGCGTTCTTTTTCTGGAATCAAAATAACCGCTCCGAATGACATCGCCTCGCGCGGATTGGGGGCATCTGCTTTTCGCACTCGAAATGTATGATAAACCATATATCGACAGAAAGTACAATTTTCGCTCTTTCATACACGCTAAATTTCCTGTTGGTTTGAAACCTACACCATGGTAAAAACAACAAAGGAATTTACACGAAAATTACGTGTTTTCGAGCCGTAATATTGGCGGGAAGGCGATAAAATAGCAGTTAAAAAAACTATAAGAGTAAAAAATGAAGCTGAAATATTGTAAATAACTGGAAAAGAAGAAGATACAGGGTTAAATACTCCAGCGGCAAGGTTTCTTGCAAGCGGTGTTTACGCCCGGAGTCATGGAACGGACTACTTTCTCTCGCGGAAGGAAAATAAAACTGCCTCGAACTCTCGACGTGGCTGGGCGGCTGTCGGAAGGTACATTCACAGCTTGAAACGTCTCACAGAGTTTGCCGCTTGTACAACTGCCGCTTGTACAACGCAGCTCGAAGGGTTCTCCTCAGCATGCTCAGTCACACTTTTACGTTTTCTATGAACCATATACCCAGTGTGAAATCGAATGTTACACATATCCTGTTTATGTCGCAGTAAGAGCGCAGCGCGATCGCCGTCTAGTGGAAATTTCGAAAGGGGGCCTTACCAACTACTGTAAATCGCACAAATTCACAGAAACAGCTGATTAGCGTAATCGCTAAAATTGCCACAAATCTATTATATTCGTTCACGTCCCGCAGTTGCCGGACACTCTCAGAGCAGAAATTGATATGGCTACCCCTGCACACTGCAAGTGATCTTCACAGTACGCAGCACATCTCCGCTATGCTTCCTGTCACAGTCAATCTGTGTAAATTCATTCATATTTTGAACGGCCCAATCATTTTTTCAGAGCCCGCAATTCATATTTCATAAATTTCTTTTATTTTTAGCAAACAATTTTGATTTACGTTTGATGTACGTAGTTTGTTTATGCCCTCATTATCAATACGTGCCGCAGTCGGTACACTTCAAACCCGTCCGCCTGTCAATCATGCAATTTCAAGGGGTTAGGTTTCTGCTACACTTAACTTTCGCGTTGGCTTATGCTGATTTGTGCCTGGGGATTTGTGCTGTGCCGGCCACTCCCACCGTGTATAAAGCTGTAAGTAGATTTATTGTAATTCACCCAGACTTCGTTTCCGTGCTCCACTTGCTTGCTGGGGACCAACGCAGCGCTGTGGTAACTTACATGATGAACAACAAGGTGAACGGAATGACCGTGACCTAAGATGGGGAGGGCGTTCCACGCTGCAGTTAATCGTGTTTGTTCAGGTCAGTTTAATAGCGAAATAAACTCATCAAGTCCATCGTTTGTGTTTCACATACCTTTATGTCTCAGGCGTAAAACTTTGAGTTTGCATGACGATCGTTATGCATGTTTTTTTTTATGTAACAGCCGGCAACACGCAGTGACCTTGCGTCTAACGTAGTCATGTGTTGTTGTTTTTTTGCTCAAATGTTCTTGTTGACTCAAAAATCGGTTAACTACAACCGTGACACCAATCCGTGTTTCATTTAGACGATAGCTCTATGTATGAATTTGAAAAACGAACAGGTCTCGCTACATTTTTATGATTAACGTTATATGCCAGTTACTTATCATGTCAGGAGACATCCAAAGAAATCACCACATACACGTAACGTTACCACAGTTGTCGGCCTGTCTGAGAAAATTGCAGTAGTGCTCTGAATGCGCTTGTTCACCAAATTATCGCGTGTGTACGCACGAGTGCTGGCGTACTACACATCGTGTGTGTTCTCGATTCTACGTAACTCAAACACAACATAGAATCCGAACAATGTTTGGATGGCTCAGAGTTAAACTGACTTGTGCAGGTAGCAAAACCTTAAGCTTAAACAAAATCAAGAAAAGTATCGAAACAAATGCTTAGATTTGACTCGATATAGACCTTAACCGAGACACATTACCCCCCGGGGGCATTGAATTTCATTCTGCCTGCCCTCAATTTCATTCTACCTTCCTTGAAGTTGATATAACGTTAACGTTACTAGTATGCAAAAGGTGCCGATATTCGGCAAAATAAAGTCAAAGCTCTGTGAATTTCTTGATCCGATTTATTACTTCTTGGTAAAATGAATTCCACAAATCATTCAGAGGACGGCTTCTGCCTCAATTCAGGCCGTCCAAAGCAAGATGAAGTCATCATTTGACGGGCGGACACTTCCGTGTTGCGTAGTGGCGGTCGTTGACCTCGTTCGAACACCATGTTCCATACCTCCCGGGCGGGTTCCATAGCTACCGGTCGTTGACCTCGGGTCCTTGGAACGTGGTTCTGATGTTCTATGGGGGCTCGAAAGTTCGATTTTGTGTTAAAATTGCTAGTTTTTTCACCCTTTTTTGCCCCATAAAATCATTTTTTGGTGTCTTTGGGGGACCAAATGACCAAGGTGCAGTGTCTTATGTGCAGACCTACCAGCTTGCTGAATTACGAGATAGTCCAAGGTCTAGTTTTGGAGATATTCATGTTTTTTATTTGTGCGGAAAAGAAGAAGAAGAAGAAGAAACGATGCAAAAACAGTATGTACCTTCTGTGAAGGTAACATAAAAAACGCCGGGTATTTGTCGCGTATTCTATTTGTCGGTATACCTTACACTTCCTCATATTGTATACCGTTAGATAAAAAAAATGGCGTTTTTAGGTATCTATTATGAAATGAAAATATAACGTAGTAATATGAGCCTACTAACGTCATTATGATATGACGTTACACCCATCAAAATGTTTAATGATCAAATAAGATCCAATGCGACCTATAAAATCATGACGCTTTTACCGCCGAATAT
>NC_049987.1:9832451-9869951 GCF_000003815.2 Branchiostoma floridae | reverse complement strand
AACATGTCTGACCATTGCAACTACGTTTCTATAACAAGCCTATTCGTCATCAAAAGCACTCAGCTCATACTCACGATCGATGGCCTATGTGTATAATATATGTATATGAAGCTTTCCATGCCATCAATTGCTCTATCAAGAAAAAGTTAGTCGACAATAGTCTCCATTCCTGGGGGAAAAAGCAGCAGAATATGGCCAAGATTGTATTTGAATGCAACTGCTTACAAATGATTCATTTTATTTGGCCAAATTCTACTGTTTTTCATAAAACAAAGGAGTCAGGCAGAGACTTTGGCAACGGCTATCTAATATTGTATTATTGTTGTTGCATACCTGAACTGCCCGGGACTGTGAACACCCTGCCAGGCCCGCTCCGCACCCTGGGGCCGGTACTGAGAACATCTCAGCTGCACATGTGGAGACAAAAGACTCACTCAAGCCAAGTCAAACGTTTAATAGACGCGTCGGTCTGAAGTGATGAGGATTTTCATGACACAATTTGGCTCCTTGTGACATTTGGTATTGGTTTCTATTTTTTTTCTTTTCTTTCACACTTTGGCTCATTTCTGAATTATGATTTTGACATCAAGGCCAATGATTGTATTCTAGATAATTGCAAATTACAGAGAGTTTAAGAAAAACTTATAGGTTTCTGGGCCCGCGGAACATGTGTCTTGATTTCGATATAACAATAAGTTACTGTTAAGTGCACCGGAGTGATGACTAGCGGTGTATAATGGGTCCCTGTTGTGACCTGTACTTAGCTCGGTTGGTCAAGCATGTGCAATAAAGGTTTTCATTCATTCACTAAATAAGACGGTCAAATATGCCGTAGAGAATAATATTGATAGCTTGGAAAATGGGACGTTCACTCTTTTCTGTCTATAATTAAGATAAACTGCGACAGAAATAGAGTAGGTCGTGGAATGAGGTTAAAGGACGATGGAATGTGAATACATATTGCATATCGCATAGTGAAATATTGCCAATGATTCATACTCACGTTTGCGTAGTTGAGGAAAAACATCTGGTTCTGAGTCAGCCCTATTCCCGGCAGCAGCTGTTCCTCGGACCCTCTCTCCGCCACCCACTCCCGATATGCCTGCGGAGACACGGCAACATGAGGAAGACCTTAAGGTGGGTTCACACGTGCGTATATACTCAAGTATACTCCGTATGAGGTCCGTAGGGAGGGAAGCCTCTACCAGGTTCCACAGGTTGCTAGAAAAGCAATAGAAACGGGACAAATACAGACGGATAACATGCCATGCTGGGTCGCAAACAGTACTCCTCGAACAGTTAACTCCTCTGGCATGTTATGTGTCTATATTGGTCCAATTTCTACCATTTTTCCAGCGAACTGTGGAGCCTGGTAGAGGCTAAGAGCTTCATACGGACCTCATACGGACTTGAATATATACGCACGTGTGAGCCCACCTTTAGATCATTCACAACTACTGATGTATCGGTCTGCAAACATCTGAAAACAGCGCTACCGACGAACGCTCTCATGCGCAGTTAGGCGTACAAAGGTGTAATAACGGTTGCCGTCATGACTTATCTATCACAAGGAGGCTTCCTGGCCTGGGTTATTAGATTTTATGATGTAAAGAAATTTGACGTTCGTCAAGAGTGACGTGTTTGGTTTTTAGGGGCGTGCTTCATTGACGTCTTTCTCTGGTTTGTGGCAATGCCAAGGCCATGTATTACATAATGCATTTATCACGGATATACATAAGATTTTCGTGATAAATGTGTACTGCTACAGGCTATATGATTAAACTCAAGAGAAACTATGTTTACGGTTATCACTAGCCCTTGTGGAATACCTAAGATTTTTCAACCTAAGATATTACGTATTGAAAAATATACCTATCATCTTCATACTCCGGTTAGCAGTAATATGTAGTTAGCACATACCCTGAAAGCTGCTTTCATCCCACCGTTGTCAGCTATGTTTTCTCCCTGTGTTCGATATCCGCTCAACTGGAGAAAGAAACACTTTCCTTTAGAGCAGTTGATTTCAGACAGTCCCATTCTATCCGTTACTTAACTTACATGCTTATCCTCTTCATCCCTTGCGAGACGTAAGACCATTTTATCCTTTATGGCTGGTCAAATTATTCACAAAGTATGACAGTTAGGACAACAATGACATATATATTTCTATCATCCATAGCAGGCTCTTTCTTTTTTTCTGATAGCATATTTAGGCTGGAAACATCAAGCCAGGTTTAATCATGGAAACCGTCCGCAATAGAACTGATGTATCATTGCTTAAAAACCTCGTAGAGCCTACCAAAGAAGGTACGTTATTGCACTTACGTTCTTTCCTGCTTCGGCGAAGTAATAGTTGTCATACTGGTCGATGATACACTGCCTTTTGTTGATGAAGTTTTCGATAGAGGAGTTGCTCCACCACTGGTTCAGGTTCCCGTCTTTGTCGTACTTCCGACCTGTGACGTCAGATAGACATGATTGATTGTCAAACGCTTTATTTGCTCTTTTTGTCCTCTTAAACCCTCAAACATCCCAACATTTTTGCGAATAAAATTACTGAACTAGGTCAATTTGAACCCTTTGTTTTGCGCAGTAAGACATTAGATATCTTCCATTCATATTATTTTGGTAATCATTGTAAATACATTTTTGAGATACATTTGTTAAAGAGAGCCTCAAGAGTGTTCTGGCAAACGAAAGACTGGCAAGTGTAATACATAATGGTAGAACTTTCAGATAAAACATGATGAAATAGTGTTGCTATACGTTGATTCATTCTAAACATTACACAATGATCATCCATACTGCACATTTTACTGCGTTGTCTAGACAATGATTCTTTCCCTTTCACAAAGAATACAAGAATACAGAAAAACGACGTTTCAAGGTTATGCTGACCTTGGTCGTCGAACCCGTGCGTGATCTCGTGGCCGATGACGACACCTATCGCCCCGTAGCTGAGGTACATCGGTACGTCCGTTCCCCAGTAGAACGGGAACTGCAGTTCTCCGGCGGGGAATCCTTAAGTATAAACAATGTTTTGAGATACAGTATATGATGTACCTAAAGCTTAATACCTTAACTTTAATACGCGAGGGTCTCCATATTCTACCGACATATTCAACCTCAGACTGCATTGAACAGGTTCGTATATCAGGGGTTTTGACAGCACAATGTCCCTCAGTTGCTATGAATTGCAAATAAAGCGAACTTCGCCCTTCTGTTGTTGTTTTTTCTTTCTACTTCTCTACTTATACCTAATACAATAGGATTTGACGTTACTTACGGATTTGATTCTTGCTGCGGAGGTAGAAGGCATTCACTGTGGTTGGAGCAGTAGACCAGCTAGAAAACAACAACAGATTATTAGACTATTTAGAGTATATATCGTGCAATCTTATAACGCGTTGTCTTTTCAAGTTTCATGGACCGGTGCATTTTCGTTCTAACAAAATAGATAAATAGATATTCTACCTGCTTTGGTTGATGGGAGCTCGTAGGTAGGCGAAGCCGGACTGCGCTGTGTACTGGAGATACCGGACAACGTTTCCGAAGTAGTCATCAGCGCTGGTGTTCAACTATGGTAAAACGTAGGAAACACATCAGCTTCAGTGGCAATGTCATTTATATCCTCTCGTCACATGTGTAAGGAAATAAGCATGCCTATTGTACCATGATAAATGGTAATATATATTGTAAAATATCACGGAACGGAATCACAGCCATACCTAAATTACCATCTACATCAGAGCGCTTCCACCATCCCCCAACAGAGACGGGGGCCGATACCGATTAACTTTGACCCATTGCTGACGTCACCTGTCCGTTTCGGTAATGCGACATAGGCTTCGGGTCATTTCAACTTGAGAAGGATCAGAGGACTGACTGAAAGCTTGTTAGTAAGTGATTAACATTGTATATGGAAGTAACGTTAACGTGTCAAGTGTTTTACCACATGTATACATTTTGACATGAGAGCTATCTTTTGGAGTGTTCAAGCAAACATCTAGTTAAGTATAAACCTACTCACCGCCTCAAAGTCATTATTCAACTCTGTAGTGTTCAACATCCACTCTGGGTATCCAACTTTGGGGTCGATTGCGTCAGCCTGCAACAGGAAATTGCTTTGTTGTCAACAAGGACATTATATGACGCTATTGTTGTCAGTGAAAAGGTTCTCACAAAATGGAGGGTGTGTTCCCATGAGTAGGAAGGTTATGATAAAGCTGCATTGAAGTAACCTCATAATGTAGTTCCGATTCATGACATCGTAAGTTCTAATGGATCATAAGCCTATTTACAGAACAAACTTGTGGTGCGGTCACATTTGTTGTATGTCCTCGTACGATTTTGTGACTGAACCAACCGCTTACAAGGGTCTAAGACAGCATTTTGAACGACACATGCACAGCTACCCCAAGGCAGAATGCATTGAGTTTGCGATTTTGCGACGATCGTGCTTCGATCGCACGACGAATGTGACCACGCCATACGCAGAATGTAATCAGGCCCTTACCTTGTCTTTTGCGACGATCTTGTCCGGCTCAGCCATCCACTCCAATTCGTCAATCTGCTTCTTAAAGGCGTCACGAACTCTTTCAATCATGCCTATTACCTGGGGATGTGGATGAGAACACTGAATATTCAAGTATGACGTAGAAGACAACAAAATAAACAAAACGTCAGAAAATTCGTTCTTTATCTCTTAAGTTCGTTCAGTAATCTTTTTAACCCTGTAGTGCCACATCGGTGAACCAAGTGCAGTGAGATACCACCTTAAAGTTTGCTGAATAAAGCTGATTGAATCAGTACAGTCAAGTATGTGAATAATGATTACGCATTGCAAAACGTACAGAAAATGACCTAGGACATATTCCACAAATAGAAGCATGTACCTGTGTTTTCTTATCTGCTGAGAAGTATGAATTGACGTATTTGTATCCCAGAGGAGCGCCGAAGTTCCCCTCCACGTAACTGCTGCACGTCTTCCACCGGGGGTTGACCTGGTCGGCCCCGGACAGGACCCTGTTGTACTCGAACACCATGTCACGGAACTCCTTCCCCAGGTTGTTGATACGGTTCCTCACGATGCGCCACACCATGTAGTTGGCGATGGTTCTGTAGGAAGATTTAGATAAGATACACACCGATTTGATTCTATGGATGACACGCGCATCAATTGTCAAGGTCTGGGACTAGATTTTTATATTGTCAATTTTGCAAATAAGCTGCAAAATGAGCAAATATGTGCCGTAAATTGCAAACCAATATCGAAAAATGAAATAAACAAGAGACGTCTTCCAAAGAAGGAAGACATGTAAGGAAGAAGTTGTGTAGATTTTTGGCCCCCAAGCCGCTTGCTATGGAACTGCTGTTGCGGGTTTTTTTTCATTGTATGTTCACTTGTTGCCCCACCTGGTATCCCATGTTGTGTTGGATGCGAAGACCTCTTTTTAGATATTGCAAACAAGTATCGAAAACAGATACTGTAAATGCATTAAAGTTCGCGGGAATTTAATTTCGCGGTAGCGGAAAAAGGACTTTTCGCGGTGGTTTTATTTTCGCTTTAGCACCATAGACTGCAGTCTAATACCATAATAGAAAAATGTTCGCGGTGGTTTTAAGTTCGCGGTGAAGTGGTCACCGCGAAAACCGCGAACATTAATCCACCGCGAACATTTCTGCATTTACTAAGTACTAATAAGTGTAGATTTGGGCACCCAAGCAGCTTGCTACGGAAGTGCAGTTGCGTTTTTGTTGATTGTAAGTTGAACTGTTACCCACTTGTTATCCCACGTTGTGTCGGGTGAGAAGACCTCCCTGCTCAGGTTCATGAGGTATGGCGGCGCCTGGACGATGACAGGCTCGGACTCGTCTATCACGGTGGTCTCGTTAAAGAGATAGGCGTCAGACAGCGTGTTCAGGTACAGGAGCCAGTCAACCTGTAAGTGGGTTAAGCAAAGAGTCTAATTTTACACACATGGAAGCAAAGGATGTGAAAGGGATGACACAGTTCACATGCAAGTCTTTATTGAAACCGACATTCCTAAGGGCATTACCGGCTGGTTCTGTTATGTACTGCAGCTAGGTGTCGCTGCTAACAGATGCAGTCCTAAACGTTAAGTGTTTACCGTTCATAAATCGCTTGAATAACTCAGTATCATTATACACCATTGACATGATATCATCACCCATTTCCTACCTTCAGACACACATAATGATACTGTATAAAAATGTCTTCTATTTCATGTTCACCTATCAACCCGGGACTTGTCAAAGTATGATATAAAGCATTCGGTACTAGTAACTTATTTCTCATTTTCGAGGATGAAATGTTGTTTCTCCATTTTTTATTAGTGAGTCACTCACCTCCGGAGCGATATTGGCTTGCATTTCCCCAACTGTCATCTTGTTGTACAGGTTCTCACTCTCCCGTCTGTCTTCTGATGGTACCATAATCTATGGGAATAGATAAATGGTGTGTTTATTGTTTGTTTGTTTGTTTGTCTGTCTGTTTTTTGTTTGTTTTTTGTGCTTGCGTTGGTGTGTGTCTGCAGTTAAATGAATATTGCAATGTGACATCTTTCCGGGATGCGAGGCGGAAACGGTGTAATAGGATACTTGGATAATTGGAAGTCAGCACTTTAGTCAAATGTAGCAGACAAGCAGGATGCGATATGAACACTACACGTACAGCTACGTTATGTCAACTCCTTATGGGTAGCCATTTGGAGCTAATTTCACATAGAGTTATGGCGTATCTGGCGTGTTAAGGCTTACCATATGTTGCCACAATAAGACAAAGCCAGGACCCACCTCAGCGAGGAACGTCTCCAATTCCAAAGTCTTGTTCATCTCCTCTCTGACAGTATTGACGTCGGCGCCCAGAGCGGTTGCAGCTTTCACCATCAGTTCAAAGTATGCCTGTTTTTGCTGATCAAAAAGGAAAAGAATTCCATAATGCAAAGATGGAAGGACTGATTCGCAATGCCTTCAAAATGTTGTAAAAAGCCTATTAATATCAATGCAAGTTTTTTTTTTCTTTAGATTGACGTCTCGGTGAACAATTTCCTTCGATGCAGTAATGGAAACATTCACCATCGATTGTTTTGACCCATTCTTCTAGATCTTAGCAGAGCTTCGCGCTTAATCTGTACCATATACCTTGGGGAGGCTCTGTTAAACGGGACTGCATGAGGTCTCCCCTTTTGCGGGGATTTCTGGCCTCTGATCAATTGATAGAATCAGATAGTCGCCTAAATGTATTTTTTCAATAAAGCCGATTCACGGATTGGCTGACAGATGGTTAGAGGCCACGCTCACAAAGTGGGACCACGGTCCGGTTTAGCACTAAAAGCAGAGCCTCACCAAGGTAGACATAAATAGAGAAAAGGATTCTCACCCTTTGATCTATCGCTTGTAGACTGACTAAAATTGAGGTATTGATATCGGTGGTTAATTCCAAACCTACCGTAGAGTAGCCCTCATCTATGAAGTAGTCTCTTCCCAGGCCTAGTGACGGCTGGTCCACGGTGATGATTCTGAGGGATGAGTTCTTGGAGTCTACGGACACGCTAGCCTCAATGAGGAGGTCATTGTTGTAGGCTCTAAGGGCCAACATGGTGGCTAAGATGTCAAATTTACTCTCGTCGAAAGTATTGTCGATGACTGGCCATTTGAGGGGCCCCTGGAGGAAGTCCAGTAGGGGTTGGGTACCCCGCTGTTCGATCGTATCTGGTAAAGAAACACAGAAACAAAGTTGTCGGTAAAAAACGGACGACTCTGGTGGTATAAGAGAATTCATTTGATCCACAGCTCGGGACAGATTTCTTGTATTGTCATTGCAATCCATCCAGAAGTACGTTGGTTATTGCTGGCTACACATAATCATAGACACACAGAGAGACACAAACAAACGGACACACACAGATACAAACACAAACACACAAAAATAAACATAATCACTGTTTTACCTAAGTCCATACAAGACTGATAAACGTCCTTGGCTTTTTTGACAGCTTCGATCTCATCGTCCGCTGTGGGCTCTTCCAGAATATCTGAAACATATGCATATGTTTGGCACAAGTTCATATGTCGCCTTATAGGTTCATAAAGAGGTACCTCAGAATAAAAGAGATGATGACGGACGGAAGTAGTAAATAACCATCATTCTGAAAACCGTAGGTGGCAAATATTCCCCCTAGAGGCATGTATGTCGTTAATAATGTGTCTACTAACGTCATAGCACCCTACTTTCACCAGGCGGCGACCTCGCTGCGATCACCCTGCGACTGAGAGACTTGACAGGGCGCTCAAAGAATTTCATAGACAAAGGGGAATATTTCACGCTTTCTGCTTTGTTGTTCTTTTAGTCATACTTCTAGTAGTTTGTATATTATTCCAGTAATTGAGTCAAGGTTTACACAAGTCCAATCTAGGTCGCAGCGTGATCGCCGTCTAGTGAAATGGAGGCCTAAGTGGCCATCATACAAGCCGGATGTAGGAGGAGGAAAATGCAACATGATTTTGAACGTCTGCACTATGACGCACGAGCTATGCTTCGGCTACATCTTTTCTTCAGTGTCGAATGTCGAATACACTAAGTATGACTCCTAAAACATTCTGGTCATACATAAAAGGCCTGAGGAGAGACCTTGTCGGGGTAGCCACTCTAAAGGTGGGGAGCACCATTATTAGTGACAGTGAGAAAAAAGCAGAGGCACTCAGTTCACAGTTTAAAAGTGTATTCACAGAAGAAGACACCACAGACATGCCATCTCTTGGGCACCCCTGCACCCCTCCTATGGAACAAATAGAAATTTCTATTTATGGTGTAGAGAAAATGCTGCAAGGCCTTAATCCATCCAAAGCATCCGGGCCAGACCAAATACCTCCTTGGTTCCTCAAAATGACAGCCAGTGAAATCGCACTTGTTTTAACTAACATTTTCCAACAATCGCTTGACACAGGAGAGATTCCTAAAGACTGGAGAGATGCAAATGTATGCGCCATTTTCAAAAAGGGAGATAGAGCGGTCCCCAGTAACTACAGACCAGTTTCACTTACCTGTATTTCCTGTAAACTACTTGAACACATTATCCATAGCCATATAATGAAACACTTAGAAGGCCACAATGTACTAACGGACTACCAGCATGGTACCAGATTCTGTATTAACAACTACAGCAGAGATGCTAGTGTTACCAAAATGAAAACAGATCTGCAGTGGACATCACTTGAAGACAGGAGGAAAATGTCCAGACTTTGTATGATGTACAAAATGACCAATAAACTGGTGGACGTACCGACTGATAAGTATCTAACACCAGCTCAAAAACGAACTAGAAACAGTCATGCTTTCAAGTACCAGAGTTACCAACCTAGGATTGATGTGTTCAAAAATTCCTATTTCCCCAGAACTATTGTAGAGTGGAATATGTTATCACCAAGCACAGTAGGGGCGTCTTCTCTGGATAGTTTCAGAGAACACTTGCATATAGATGTGCAAAAGTTAGGTGTGATGAGTCGTTCAGTGTAATATAACCAGCTGCTACCGCGCCGCGTGCCTGCGAAGCTGGTGTGTTTCGCCGAAGGGCGGTTATACCGGCTATATAGATACAGATACAGACTCTACTTTGCCCTTTAGTATCTTAAGCATTGTCATCGTTCCCTGTGTGTCTGTGCTTTTATCTTTGTGCAATGTTTAGCTGTCCTATTAAACTTCTGACTATGCATTGCACCCTCTCTCCCAGCACACTGTACAAGGCTGACTTTCTTCGTTTGCTACATTTATCTGTCTTCTTGTGTATTGATATTTGTTTGTTCTCATCTCTTATGCTGTACCCCTTCACCGTAATGTTTTACATTGTACAACTCTGACATAGATCGTTTGCTAATGATATATTTTTCTTGTATGACGTTTTCCTTCTCTTTCGTTTGTTGATGCTTAGCTCTGACGATGTACTTTACATTCTCCCTCAGTACGCGGTACAAGGCCTACATCGCCAGTCTGTTACTTTCATCTGTTTCTTTGTGTATTGATGCTTAGACCACGTTGGTTTGATAATATATATACATGAAGCAGATGACATCCTCTGGGAACTTCTAAACTGGATATCATCCATATAATGAAATCTACAAGGCATTACCTCTTACGATGTACTGTACCCTCTCCCTCAGCACACTGTACATGCTCCAGCTGGAGGACGTGTCGGGGATGGGATTGTTCTTCTTCCAGCCTCCCACGGCGAACTCGAAAAAGTTGTCACAAGGGTCCACATCGGGATCCATGTTGTCGATCAGAAATCCAGCTGAGGACAATGAAAAGTGTATTATATTTAGTGTAGATCTACTTCATCTTTTTTCCATTTCTTTTTCAAATGCGTGGTTGTAGTAACGTATATACACACGTGCGCACACACACACACACAAACATAGACACACACACACAAACACACACAATCATCATATATACATATATCGAATGTACTCAACGCACAGGTAAATAATTCACAAGAACACTCGTAAACAATTTCTGTAGCCCACACGGTATCTATGACAACCAATACTGTGCCTAGGCTACCCATTGTAAATCGTTCTCATAATACATCTAGGTGATTCTTAAAGTTCTGTATTTCAGTTCCACCAAACCAACGGCCACTGGGGCAAAGATGCATGGCTGTTACGTTTCCTGTTTGTTTGAATTACCAGCTATTTTAGCATGTGTATACGAAATATATGTCAACATGGCTTACCTGTGCTTGCGCATTCTCGTGTGTTGCAAAATCCTACTTCTGGAAAATAAGATAGAACAAAGTTAAGCTATATAACTATTACAATAACATTTGTTGTGCTATTTGAACAACATATGTATTATGCAGCTACATGGGATAGCATACTCCATTTTGTTTTCTTGACTAGTGACAAATCTTCAAGTATATTGGATTTGTTGAAGGAAAATTAAAGAAATATCTTCTGTTAAGTTTGCTTAAATAGTAAGGCGCAGCAACCTAACTATGGCTACAAATTATTGATTTTAGCTTGTAACGTTATTGGCACTTCAAACATATTACACGGGCACGTGATATAGTGTTACTAATCCCGAATACGCCCAAAGCACACAGTGGGCTCATATAGATCATATTTGGTGACGTGGTAGCAAAGTTTAACAAAGCAAGTAACCATTTCTTTTTTAACAAACAACACCGAATTGTAGAGTTAATAAGTGCATTAATGAAAGCTGAGGTTCTTTGCAGTACACATCGTCAGTATGAATTCACCTTTGTGCAATATCATCCAGTTGCTCTAGCAACTGGATATATGTGTAAATGGATGTACAAATAGATTTACAAGATTAATGTATCCAGTTTTTTTTCAGTACCTGTTATTGTGCGTATTCTACTACCTGAATGTGTAATATTCAGCGAAGAATACAGGTCTACAAACATGTGCGTGACCAATTTGAACCTATCCTTTCAGACGTTATGCAAAGGTCCACCAATAGGTATATTATTAACCCATGTCGTGGCGTGGGTTGGCACGAAAACAGGACAAACTTATACAACATGACGTCAAGAGTCATTGAGTGTTGGATTACAAGTCGGTTTTTGTCTTTTACTAAGATTCCAAAGACTGTTTGCGGTTTCCATGAAGATTATGTTTCTTGACTATGGCGGCTATTTGATAGTCTCTTAGTATCGTAAGGCGTATAGACTTATGTCAGTTTGATATCTTGAAGTGCTTAACTTGGCCTATAAAATAGCGTGACCACAAACAATATCTACTTATGTATGTATGCTGTAATTTCAGATCTTGTTTGGGTAAGAAAAGTAAGGGCTTTTGTCAATAGCAAAGTCTTGAAGCAACTTGTTAGGTAAGTTGATGAATTGTATTGGCCAAATATTAGTAGTTTCATGATTACTTTGCGGCATTTTGCCTGTCTTTGGCGAAGATGTCGACCATACTGAGCTGCAAGTATTTGAGAAATAGGCGAGGTTTGCAAGGTGGATATGAGGTTTTACCGTTGTTACCGTTGTGTCACTTACCGGTCAGCAAGCCCAACGCTAAAAGATGTTGCGTTTTCCTTTGAAATTTTGGGAGTTGCCAAGTACCTAAACCAGTCCATATTGGGAAGGGAAGGTTTTTTTTCAAATTAAGGTAGTGTTTCACTGCACGTGGGGCACCGGTGCAGCACTGAGGGGTTCGAAAGATAACTCAACAAATAAAACAAAAATTTCAGATATGAAGAACGAATTTACTTACGTGCATTTTGTTGTCTTCTAAGTCATACTTTTACGTATTACGCAATATCTAAAATCTGCGTAATAACACAACAGTGCCACAGTAAACAAACCCCACAGTGCCGCATTTGGTGCCCCAAGTGCAGTGAGATACCACCTTTAGATTGATATTTTGTTCAACTTTGTACCAGCTTTTAAAAGAATCCTGGTAAAGCACTATCAGAAAAAAATCGATCTCTCTTGGATACAATTTAATTTTCTGACACACAGTATTTGGACACATAGATAACGTAGCAAGGGACCGATATAAAACTATTTTTGAAGTAACGTACCACGAGTAAGCGATGAATCACTATTCTGAATAGCACTGGCACACTGTTTCTAACCAAATGTCAGAAACCTTTAGTTAAGTAAAACAAAACATCATTTTGGTACACTGATCATGGATCTGCGGACTGATATTGCTTAGCACAAAAAACACTTTCTCAACCTCCGGACTGATCTGAATTTGGCGTTCCTGAGTGAGAAAGAAGGCACCTGGCGGCAGTGAAATGTTGATGGTCAGCAACTTGTGAAATAATGCTTCACTTGGCGTATGTGAATATTTAATATGTACACAACAAAAAAGGCTCACAAAAAAGGCATTTTCAACAGTTTTATGAGGTTAGGAGTTAACTGTGTTTATGTCGCCTTGTTCTATATGAATGCTGAGTCTGCGTTTAGTTCTGTCTGGAAAGATGTACGTTTGGTTTTACATGTACATGCAGAAGTAGTCAGTAGTGGCACAACAATGGCTGTTAATTAATTTTAACAGAAATGTGAACAAAAACCTCTCATAGAACAAACATTTTTACTAAGTCTCACCTTCGGGAGAAGATTTCTGAGTGGCCAGCACGATGATGGCCGCAACACCTGCTACGGTCACAACAATCAACACCAGGATGAGGATGACCTCCCGAGTGGACAGACCGCCTCCCTTCTTGAAGTCCACGCCGTCATTGTGTTCAGGATCGCCGTTCAGGTACTTGGTGGAAGAAGAAGGAGCCATGTTGGAGGTTATCAGTGACTGGACAGGCCGGTCTCGGACTGGGGTGTGGGCTGAATACTGTGTGAAAGTACCTTTACCTGTACTATGTACACACCGTGTTGTTGGACTCTGATCTGTACACTTCTTCAGCTCAGGGGTTACGCCCCTTGTGCTATGTTTGTCCCATTAAAAAGCTAGGAGCAGACTCAATACTTGTGTAATACTTGATAAATACAACACATCAAACATGTCACGTTCTTCAGTTACAATAGTCATGTGTTACATGCATATTGTTCTTCATTCACTGTTTTTGTATTGCTTGGAATTAGCGTACACACATACGGACAAGACTAAATGTTAACTTATCAAAAGTAATATTTTTGGCCGAGCGATAAATAATTTTATACATAAAAAAACAAATCTTTATATGCTTCGTGTCATTCATTCATACCTTTACATCTATATTCTAATTATGCAATCAATGGTTACAGAAATGCAATTTAGAGCGCAGAAAGGTGTGTAATTTAGAGCGCAGTAAGGTCCCATCGCGATCGTCGTCTAGTGGGGTGAAGGGGGGTGGGGATGTGGTGGGGGGGGGCATTGTCACTGTTTGCTCTTCAATGTAGGACACTTTGCAAAGATGCCGAGCGACTTATATTCGACTTGACTCCTCTCACCATATGCACCCCGTCAGTTACGCTATAGTAATCAAAATACTATGTCAAATAAACGTGGTTTGTTCAGTGTTGACCAGTTGGTTCATCGAACAACAGTAGAGAGGGCCCCAATTTGAACACATTCAGAATGCTGAACTTTGGCATTGGATGGTTTGGGGCCGGCAATCGATGTAGTTATTTTATTTGAATGTTTTCTGTTATGAACTTCATTTGGGATTTATTGTAGATTTCTTTTTCACAACCAGGCATCTTCCTCAGGGCTTCTAACTGGACTCACGTTCTGCTTCTCGCCGCTATATTTAGTCGATGTAGGTGGTGCATTTGCACTGGATTCATCACTGGTGTTGACGGTCTTTTTAGACTGCTTCTTTAATCCGCCAGGTAAGAGAGAATTATTGTTGTGCAAACGATCTATATGTTCTACCAACCTGATGAAATTATTTTCGGTTCATTTTGGAGGTCAAGAGGTAAAAAGGGCAATGCCCTGGAAACGGGTCAAGGCTACCGACGGTCCGAAATGTCAGACGTCGTCTCTTATTACCTTCAAACCCGTCACGCTACTAGAAAGACGGACCGGGTGTCAAAATGAATGAATGAAACAGAAGACACACGTCCTTAAAGCTACATGGTTTACAGATAAGCACTTGCTTAGATTCGTGGAACTTGCTTCAAGACAATTCACCTTCATAAACAATTGATAGAAATGACAACGAACTACAGTCATGTTCTTTTAGAGGCACAGGATTAACTGAAGTGGAGGGGAACAGAAACCCGATTCAAAGATACGATGTTCCATTTAGAGGAAAATCATATATGGGCTACCGCGAACTATTGATATGATTTTGCAGACGTAGTAATTATCGTCAATTTGGTCCCTGGCTATCCGAGTATAAAGTGATCCCATAGCGTTTTCTTGGAGGCCGTACGTAGCTATAGGGACAATGAGTTATCATCTACTTTGTCTAGGGCACAATTGAAGGCGGAGCCAATTCCTATCTTTCCTCACTGTCTTTTACAGACCCCGAAGTCAGCTACAAATTTAATGGTACATTTGGGTAGAGTGAGGAAAGTCGGGTTTAGTGCATTTCCTGAGGACACAGTGTCTAGCCAGCAACGCGATCTCGTGTCCGCTATCCTCGACATTTAACTACACAAACTCCAGGTACGAATCCCCTATAACCTGTCCGCCATGTTGCGTGACGTCATCAAAACAAAAACACGTGGCCCCAGCAGGCGACGAGACGTTGTCCCGGACCACCCATTGCACCTGTCGGACACGATTCTCCTCATGCCGACATCTTTGCCCTCGCTGTAAGAAACTCGATATCATATCTATGTTGTATTTCCCCCGGCGCTATACGGGGACGTTTGAGGCCAGGATTTGTTCATGTCCTCATTTATCCGAATTACTACATGGTGATAGTGATTCAGAGGCAGCTGATATCGGGTATTACAAGACCCAACTCAGGTTTTAATAGGCATATCGCGTAACTTGTGTTAACGGAAACCATCAGCGAAGTTGGTGCCAAGGTCACGGGGTTAAACGGGGCAACACATACACGCACGTTATCGGGACAGCTTCTATCTCAGAACGTGCCAAGCGTTTCGCCCGGGGTAAACAGATCAAAATCACTGTAAACAACAACACCAGGCGTACCCTCTGTCGCAGGAGATTGGATATTCATCCTTTGTTTACATTTGAACACAACCCGTTAGACGATTATTGAGCTTAGGGCACAGGTGCCGTGAAGATAGTGACTGGTTACTAATCGTCTTAACTTTGGGAGATAGTGTCACGTTACAACTGTGTCAATCAGTAACAAAACTTGGGAATAAAAAATGTATAATATTTTCCTTTTTACTGATTGCTTGCCGATGTATTTATGAGAAAGTGCAGCTAATTTCCGACTATACTCATGACCCTTTTGTGGAAATATTTCTTAAGAAGTTGATGTTATTTAGAGCAATGGACATAGAACTGAATAAATACATGAAGTACACAAATCACTATTAGAGTCCTAGCTACAAACAAACCCGAACTTCAAGAAATGTCCCTGACTCGGTCCTTTGTCCTAAGGCTACAGCATAAGCCTTCAAATCGTGACGTAAAAGTTTTGTCTGCACGGAATTAATGAAGACAACACAGACCGTAATTATAGCTTTTGTAGAAAGGGAAACCACTGACCCCTAACGTCCTTCCCAAATCATAGCCAGCCCTCCGGTCCATCAAAGCAAAATACCAAGTATGAGAAGCAGCACGAACACAAGGTACGAAGTCAAAAGCACGTCTCACCTTCTTTTCGTGGATTTGCAGACTCATTTTCCTACGCGAGCGATCCTGTCCGACGATAAGTCGATGGGGAAACGAAGTGTGAATCTCCTTGTTTACTATAAGCGCCGCCTGTTTACAGAGAGACCTGTCGGTTTTTCCGGCAGCATTGTCAGATAAGAGCCGAACTATCACGCGGTGCATCCTACCGCGTCGGGCCTTGCCATAAATAATTTGTACCTTATGTCGACGGCGACCCCTACACTATACTTCATGAGGAAGTAGGCTCAACCGGAATAACTACTCTGGCTGAAAAATGGCAAAAGTTGGCTATAAATTTGGGATAAAAATTTGCTTAGGGGGTGTTACGATTACATAAAACGGGCCGCCTCAGATTCTACTATTGATAACCACAAGAAGGCCTGGTTAAGGCTAAATAGGAGGTATTCAAACCTGTACTTACTGGTAAATGTTTGCTCCGTGTCATCGACAATTATCGTAGTTGTGGAATGTTAGCAATGTGCTGGGAAGTGCTCTGGGCGGCAGATTTGTTTGTCAAATCATACAATACTATTCCTATATTTCTTCACAAAAATATATCAAAATGGGGTGTCTATATGCATTTCGATGTTGCTCGATCCACAAAACAATTGAAAGGCTATTTTACAGGTGCCCACGACGCTTTCCTCACTGTAATCAACGCTTAGGGGAAATTTGTCAATTGTGGAACCTGCATACAGTACATCGACAGGGTAACGGACATGAATATACAGCGTTAACACAACACAACTTTTTCCAGGTATCCGTATCCGTACAGCAGTTATAACCACCCTTTGGCGTAGTACACCAGCTTCGCATGCAAAAAGCAAGGCAGCAGCAGTTTATATCATACCGAACGACTTGTCACACCTAACCTTTGTTTATAAGCTAACTAAACGTTGTCTAATGACAAAACTCCTAAAGTAGTTGGTAGCAACGATTTCCACTTTACGATAGTTCTCAAGGAAAAAGACTTTTAACACAATACTGCTATTTGGTACTTGAAGCCATGGTTCTGTCTACATTATAACACCCAAGAACATACCTGGCATATCTGGAAGGACTCGGCATCCCCGGTCATCGAGGCGTGTCTTGGCAAGACTCCTTTAAGAACAGGTTCCTTATTTCTGTATCCGGTCTACTCACATCCCTTCCTGTCCCGTCAAACGGTAACCGTTGAAGTCCACTCTTTGAAACATGTTAACTCGGAGTTATAAGAAGATAATGTGACCTCGGACACCTGTGTGATACCCTTTTGACCTCCACTGGACGCGGGGCAGCACAACTCTCACAGTTAGGTACACACCTGACGCCTTAGGGCTTCAGCTAAGCCAGCAGGGGGCAGGTCCTCTTGGAATTTGGACAGCGTTTCATCAGGCGGAAAGATTCGCGGATAATGTTTTTAAATAGAAAGGTGTGTGTTCTGTACACAAATGCATCAGTGGACATCAGTTCATGACTATTTCAATCACCGATAGCAACCCAGGTACCTAGGTGAATTCCAAGTGGTCCCTCTCGCTCACTCACTCACTTTATTGCACATAACAGCATACTTGACTCAGCACTACCGAAGGAGAATTATTACATGCCATATTTATTCGCACATTTTACACACCACACCTGGTATAACATTGTTTACATATCTCAAACATGGTCTATTTGTTGACAGATTAAAATCAATTTGAAAGGCACATAAGATTTGGAATTCAGCCTGGTAGATCTTCGAAGACGCCGCTTCCATGCCAAGATCATGTTGGAGCACCTTGCACTGATCAATATGATGAGTACGTACATGTGTGGTTCGGTGAATGATTTAGTAGGGGATATGGTGGACAACAACACCACAAGTGTTGCTGACTCTACGAACGTGAGCCAGAATGCAAATACAGTCTGGCGAGATGCCAACACACTTTACCAACAAAATATTAGCAAGAGACCCTCAACCGCTGTGCACACATGACCAGCCGTACAAAAGGTCAATTACAACAGGTAATAGGACTGCTTCTGGTTGTCAGGTCCGGGACTAGAAGTCATCAGTCCTGAGACTACATACGAGGTCTGCTCAGCGTGCTGCTGATTGGGATATGCTGGGAATCCGACAGTGTCTGAGGGTCACTGACTCGTCCTGAAGATTTACACTACAGCTACACGGCAAGGGGTGGAGGTGACACCGGTGGGCCCATACAGGGCCAGGTTGGGACCGTGGGGTTAGGCTACAAGTCTTGTTTTGACGAGTTTGGTAATCTCCAAGCAGATTCTACGGTGCCACAAGATGGTATGAAAACTAGCAAAGGAATATAGCCGACCAAAGGGAGTCAGAGAGTCAGACGGGCACATTAAACACTCTAGGTCGGCTTCACTCCTCTGCCAGCTTTTGATACTATCTTATGATACTGTAGGATCTGCTTGAAGATTAGAGTTTGGTGCAACCTTTTCGGTGTGTTGCAAACTGGTTTTTGGTGCAACTTTTTGTGTGTGCTGCAAACTGGTTCAGTTTTACGCTGACGTTTCGAGAAAATGTTTGGTACTTTTCATCAAGGGGCATTTTATAATCCAGGTGGTTGTTTATAGCAAAAGATTGACATGTCTGGATGCAGTCTTCCGCTGTGAATGTATGACTTCATGAACTTATTGAAGATGTTTCCTAAGAATAGATTTATAGAGTATTTAGCGGTAAAATAGTGTACAATGTAAATTTGAGTCGCATATCAAAAGGATTTTAGGAGTCGGTGTAATATCTGATAGTGATATAAGTAAAACTTAAATGTGGTATCTCACTGAACCTGCGTCAAGCTTGCGTCACTGCTGTGTTCGTTCACTGCATCACTGTTTTGTGATTTTCTCCGATTTTTTTATAATGTAGGTATTGCGTACCACGTAAAAGTATGGCTTAGAAGACGACAAAATACACAAAAAAAGTAAGAAAATCGTTCTTTATCTCTGAAATTCGTTGAGTATCTTTCGAACCCATAGTGAAGAAAGCGTGACGCAAGTGCAGTGAGATACCACCTTAATCTGGCACGTATGCGAACGCATATTCATGTAAGGTGACAACAGAGAGATCAGTGCATCCAGTCCGCGCCAGTGTCAAGTGTATCAGGTGTCAACCTGTTGCCAAGTTTCCTCCGTTGTAACCTTGGCCTCGCTAAGGGTAGACGCCTTGAATTCCACAACAGGTCTCCAGCTAGCTTAACGAGACATCTACTTGTAAATAGCGTCAAATGACGTAGTGTCTAGGCCAGGGGACAAAAGATCGAGAGGTCATGGCTAGACTTTATGTCATTGGGAGAGGCACTTCAACTACGACGTTTGTCACTCCACCAAGCTTTAAGGTGTTAAGAAATTGAGGCAGGTAAAAGTCGGTAGAAGGAGAGGGCTGAGCTCCGCTTTCTAAAATACCACTCCTAGGGACAGTGGATAGAAACCCATTGACCCTACAGCATCAAAGGTTGTATATTTCTAAATGCACAGCTTTTGAGGTTTGATTCCCGAGTCTTACGTCATCGTCATCACGGTAATGATAAGAGCATCAATGAATTGAACAAGTGGGGGGGGGGGGGGTCGTCAGTTTCGTAAGACTCTGAATAGTTGAGATTCTACATAATGTACATACACAAGTGATAATAGCAATTTCACATTTTCCGATCTATTGTTGCACATGTAACAGTCCTAGCCCTCAATATCAAAAGAGAATCTACCTGAAATTTTACTTTTTTAAGCTGGCGAGAAGTGTTCTTTTGACATTTAAAAACTAAATCTTATTCGTCCAACAGTGTATCCAAAAGTCTGAAGATTTTTATGAACCACGGTCTTTGCTGGGTTAAGGTGAGAATCAGAAAATCCCGGATAAGCAAGTGCGTGCATATTTTCACTGTCCCATTTGGCCAGTGGCCGTCAGGACCAAAACATATTGAAGAATATACAGATTAGAGTCAGAAACGGGGTACACAGAAATAAGTCATTTTATCCTTCTATTTATCATGACAGTGGTTTACTAAGAACTCCTATTTTTTTACCAATGAGATTTGTATTTGTATTCTGTACAATGTATACGGCCATCTTTTGAACTATAAACAATAAACATCAAACGATTCGACCTCCAACAGAAGCTTTGTTATAGGAAAAACGACATATTATGTGCAACTGACCGATCGTTGAGGTTTTCAAACTAACCAAGTTTATAACTTAGTAATACGTAAATCTATATTGTCACTACATCTCTTTACCTGACATGATCTGAAGCTTACTCGTGCCTAAAATAATCTAAAATCGTTGTGTGAGCGCTGTCAGTTCTGTCATCATCGTTCTAAACTTTGTTCCGCTGTATCCACTGATATCTGTCTCTCCTGGCGGTTACATACACATGCCGACCCTTGCGCCGTCCCCGGAGACACACATAAGCCCTTCCATACACGGGCAGTGCCAGAAGCGGTGCTTGCCGTCCAGCGGGTAGGGCAGCGCCTCCGCCTTGACGTGACAGGGCTCCCCTCTCTTCCCCATGGTCTTGCAGACGTACACGGCACCTAGCGGACTCCATCGCGAACAGCAGCTGTCCCTGGTCCCGCCCGCGATGCACTGAATGTCATTCTCGCATACCTGAGAGGAACAAGAGATAGACTATGAAGATACTTGGTTCCGAACAGGATTACTTTCTCAGGGGAGTGAAATAGGTGATTTACATCAGAGTCCATCAGTGTCTGGTCAGCGACCCTTTGTATTGGCACAAGGTTTGGGTTGAGTCCTGGCTCAGCCGGTTTGAACCACTATTGGGACGCTAGTCACTCGCTCGCCATCAACCTTCCCTCAACCGAGACGGGGGCCGATACCTACTTTCAAGCACCTTTGACCCATTGCTGACGTCAAATTGATAAGGATCAGAGGACTGATCGAAAGCTTGTTGGTAAGCGCCTTATTCTGTGTACGGATATAAAGTTTACAATTGTAACATAAGACTATGGTGTGCTTTGTACATTCCCTGACAAAGACGGGAGTTAACGTTGGACAGTTAAAACTTTTAGTCAGTCAAATTTTTTCTGTTGGAAATTAGAATCCAACTTTGTCTTGAACGATTCCTACCGACACAGATGAACTTTCAAACTGACGGATATGTAGTGCACGACACAGTTCGGACTTGAAAGAATCAAGTCTCATTGTATAGTAGAGTTTTACCAAAAAGCGTCCATTGCTTCAGGTAAAAAATGAGACTTTGGAAGCCTAATAATGAGCCACTGGATTTACTCAAACTACCCAACTGTGGCCTAATTAGGTATTACTCAAACAACGATATTCCTAAAGGAGGTTAAGTCACTGAAAAATTAATTCTATATGACGTCATTTCTTCGAGTACCAACCCAGAATGGAGGTTTTGACAAATGCTATCGCAGAGTGGATCTCATTATACAAAGTGCTGTAGGAGGAGCATCCTCAATAGACGCTTTAAACAATGCTTACTGTTAGATGTGCAAAGACAAAGGTTAGGTGTAACAGGTCGTTCAGTGTATGTATAACCAGCTGCTGCAGCATCCTGTGTCTGCAAAGCTAGTGTGTTACGCTTAAGTGTGGTTATTACACCTGCTATATAGATACAGACACAGATATACAGCATTACAAAACATGCAACTGAATCTGTATGTCACAGTATAAATGTAACCGGTAGAACCAGCCTTCCTCGTAACACACCAGCTTCGCAGGTGCTCGGTGCGACAGCAGCTGGTTTATATATTACACTGTCACACCTGCTTTTTGCACATCTATCTGCAAGTATTCCTCAAAACTATCCAGCGAATATGTAGGGACTGTCAGTCTTATCATGTTAACAGATTAGATGTTTGTGCCGCACAGTGTTGCAGCCGGTTTAGTGTACGTAAACACCAAGTCGCAAACACTAAAAAGAACCGAGATAATCATAAGTTTGCTGAAAAGGTAACTTGAAGGTACCTACAAAAAGTCTTGGATAATCTCTTGTGAAACAAAAGGTAAGAAAGTTCAAAGATCATAATTTTGTCTCACACCTGGGACTTATTTAAAGCCTTAACGTGCTCGTTGACGACACATTAAAGTACGTAATGGGAGAGCTCCATCAGCGCTTGATGTCACCTTGGAGAGGCCAGACTGTCGTTATCTTAATGCACCTGACAGGAGGGCTGTGACGTGGCAAAGAATGGAACATATTTTCACCGCCCCCGTGAAACTTGAGGAATCTTGTTCTCAGAAACATATGTCGAGTATTGGTAATTCTTTTTTCCGTTATCAATATTCCAAACCAAACCTCACAAGCGTAATAACATGCCATGACGGTTCTTTAATAAGTTTCGGAAAGAGTAGAGTCCCAGTGGGATAGAATGGCAAATTTGGCGGGGGACAAAAAATGTCTGAAATTAAGAGTGGAACTCCACGTCGAAGATAGGACCCTCCTCCTGTGTGGGTGATGACACGGTGTTAGGACAAAATTTTCCCGCTGACAAAAAAGGGCGGCGACGGAATATGAAGCAATTTTACGCTGAGATGAACGTGAAGCGGCATCTTTCACGTCCTTGCCAGCTGGCTGGTACACAACAGAATCCAAAATGACTGAAAACTGTTTCCAACAAAAGTTTCCTTTCGAAGAAAGGCTGCAGAATGCCCAGGACACATGTTGGACTCAATCTGCCATTTGCAGACTCCGGACACGTCCAAATAGATACAGTGTACAACCAGCAGGAATCCCAGATCTTACGTTAGGTGATAGTATGTCTTGATCTTAACATATAGACTCCAACCTGTTGGACTCAATCTGTCATTTGCAGACTCTGAGAATTTCCAAGAGCTAGATACAGCGTACAACTAGCCGATTAACGTCAGATATTACTTTCGGTAATAGTTTGTCTTAATTTTAACGTAGACTAACGTTACAACATGTTGGACTCAATCTGTCATTTGCAGACCCTGGACATGTCCAAGCAGATACAGCGTACCACTAGCATGAATCTCAGATTTTAACGTTCGGTTACAGTTTCTCCTAATCTTAACGTAGACTCCAACATTGGATTTAGAAAAATATGGACATAGAAAATATATTTCAGTACTAATGCATATAGCGGTGTCAAGGCTCTTTTTAAAACATATGGATATCCTCGCTTTGTATTGTATAAATACTTGACAGAACAGCGTGAAAGTCAGTTGTGCGGATTGGAACCCTTTTTTCGACAGTTTCGGGCTCAGATTATAGTGAGAAAATAACATTGTTCTTCAAAGTTACAATCATTTCCAATATAGATTTCAATCTAAGTTAGTGGTATGTTTCTCAAGTCATTCGGCCTAGAAGTAAAAAAGGTAAAACTCGACTTCTCACACACAGTTCTGACCTGACACATACGGCCACCTGTGTTTCAAAAACTGCAGTTTCATCATAAAATTTGATACTCATTAGTCACCTTAAAGAAATTCTTTCTACTCTAGAGATTCTTTCTTCATCAAGCTGAAAGAAACATTCTGTTGGAACTATAGGCCTATTGAATATAAAGCAATCAATGCACCGTTCTTTATAAGTTTAAAATGATGAAGATTCCCACACTCACCCCAGTGATAACTGCTCCGGAAATCACGGCTAAAGTAGCCGCGAGGATCACCGCAAAGTAAACTTGTCTTTGCCTCATCGTGGACAGCCTGAGATGTGAATATGAGAATCCTGTTCCTTTGGCAGCCTGGACCTCCAGTCTCTGTTAATGACGGCGCTCTGCCCCTCATATATAAGGGGTACATCATTGATTTGTGACATATTGGCGGGAATATCAATGACACGCCCTCGCCATATTATATAAATGACGTGTCGCGTCCAGATGACGACTCACGAGGCAGATTATAAGGAGCGCGCAAACTTCAAAAACTCAGTCTGTGGGCGGTAAAAGTTCTGATCACGGAATGACTATTATCTAGGGTCGTTTTATGTAGATTACATGTCAATCCAAGTCCTTTCATAAACGTCATTGAATGTATGACGTGAAACGTACGGTAATGCACGTAATGGGCAGCTGGTTGCAACATTTTTCTTCTGACCAAGACAAGTTAAACTTACTTTCATGTTTTTGGCATCAATCAATTAAGTTTAGAAACAATAGATATAAATGTCACTGTATACGTAGCATCCACGCAAACCAACATCTGTGATATGTATACATATATATATACATATATATATATATATAGAGAGAGAGAGAGAGAAAGATGTTAGTTCTGACCTTTTCTCTTAAAGAAGTTAAACTTACTTTCAGCTCTTTGCCATTAAATCAATGGAAACACCAACGCCAACCGATAGACGTGATACATAAGCAGCTGTGTGCAGTGTGCCTTTACCCCGACTACTTTCACAAAGTAGTCTTAAGTGTATCTATTTTAATCAGTGGCATTAAGAAACGATACCAAGAAACGTCATTACCCCCCCCCCCCCCGTTCATAGGTGGGCCTTTGCCCTTTTACTCTCACAAAAGTATTTCAAGTATTTGTTTTAATGAGTGGAATTTAGAAATGGTATAAAGAATCGTCATTGATTAAAGCACCATCGACAACCGGCATTTCTGACACATATCATGTGTTACACAACGCATGCACAAGATAAATATATGTTTCTAACACCTTGTTCAATTACGTCAAGCTTATAACCGTGTATTTGTTTTAATCAATGGACTTAATTCTTAAGTCTTACTCAATTTTCACGAGAACACCTTTGTCAACTGACATTTGCCACGCACGTGTTACACAAAGCGCACGCACGACATAAGCACTTTGGTCCGAATATTACCATCGGCACCAATGTTATCAATTATGACTTAATGCATCATTATCCTCCGCAAGGCTCCACTGGTGGCTGATAATAATCCTTACTAATAATGTCTTTGCTGAGTCATTCACCTCGGAGCTGACGAAATGTTGAGATTACTGGACAATACTTTTTTTTTTCATCTCGATTAAGAAGATCTGTTGTACGTGGCTTGTACTTTAGGAGTTAATGGCAAGCGAGAGAAATACAGGAGATTTTTAATTAACCACACTAATCACCACAGTCCGATCGATGCGACCACGGTTTATTATTCAGCAGGTTTGCTTTTTCACACCAGTCTTGATTTGCAGTGCCAGTCGGATACCAGCGACTTCGATGTAAAATGCTAACAATTCTCTTTTGGCTTACAATACTCGGTAACTAGCGGTAACGGGCCACAAAACAAGCTGCATATCTTTGGCCAACTTACTACATCGCCTAAAAATGATAATTATTTGCGTTTGAGGAACTAACTTCGTTACCGTGACGAATTAGCAAATAATTGAGTTTCTGCAGTAACGCAGGTGTACCACAGGTGTGGGATCACGCACACAGGGCGTGATTCACAGGTGTATGGTAAGTACTTATAGTGCTACAGGAGTAGTCTGTTCATTCGACGCTTGGCACGACACCCAGGAAGCAACAAGGATTTCCTACTTCTCGCATCAAGATGGAGGCACAGGCGGTCAACCAGGCCATTGAAGTCACAAGCGCTCTTGTCTGTTCGCCATGTCTAAACTGAACTGACGAAAGAACACAAAGAGACAGTTCTGGACTCCTAGAATGAAGGTGAGGAATTTCGTTCCAATAGAAAGGTTTTCTAATGGCTGATAAATCAGACGCCGGCTGGCTAACCGTTTTATAATAGTTTCGGAAGGAGGTAGAGGATAACATTGCAATCTAAAGCGTATGTTCATCAATTGTACTTGCATTGGAGCTAAGAGAGGCAAGAAATACTGAATGTAAGGATAAGGAAGCCGCTAACCAGGCAATTGATTTTTCCAGCTATTTCTTTTCAGGTACTTGGTATCGCTCTTCTTCAAGCAACATGTAACAGTGGTGTTCAAGTTGTTTCAAGCAAGAATCCCGGATTATGAATTGCTTACAGAGGAGAAAAATTGAGGATTACTTCCCACAAAATAAGTACTTACAGAAGTGTGTTCATCTATTGCATTCAAGCAAGAGAGTTTGATTTGATTTTTGTTTCGAATTCCACAGGCTGGGGCTTTGAATTGCATCCAGATTTGCATGATAATGCCAGTGCTGTCAATAACCGAATTTTTGTTTCCACTGCAGTTTTTGATCTTGGAAGCTTGGACGCATTTAAGAAGTTTCAAAGTGTCCTTTTGTATGCAATCCCTTTTCTATAGCTACGCATCCACCAGGTAAATAAGATTTTTTCTTGTTTTATGGTACGCACATTAATTTGTGCTCTAACGTATGTCCCAGTGTCTGGACTTGAGCAGCAAAAGAATTTGGGAAAACGTAAGCAGAGCACGTTTGCTCAGGTAATTTCGAAATTGATTCTTATCCAGGTAAATGTGTCTGGGAACCATTACTATATTATGTTGGCCAAGAGCAATGGTTAGTTGGTAAGGGTTTAAGTTGTTGGCACCGATACAATGTGAGCATGTTGTATTCTGTTTTAGTAGATTTGTTTTAGCTGTAGAAAGAGACGTACACAATGCCTGTTATACGTGGTTATTATCGAAAATCAGGTAGGTTTGAATGCCCGTTGGTTTTAGGATTATGATGAGATAGATGTATGCTGTGATGAAATCACGTTAATTATGGTACTGTAAAGTGCTTGACTACATAGCTATGAGAAAAAATTCATTTATGAGCATTTTATGTTCAATGAATTGTTTTCCAGTTTCGGAAGATGTGCGTTTGGTGTATTCCTATGTGACTTCGGAATGTCATGGTGGTGATTTTGTGATTTAGAAAGTTATGTTCAATGTACTTGGAATGACACAGGTTGTACAGAGTGCTACTGGCAGAGAACTAAAAGATATTTTGTGTCCAGTGGTTTGATAAAAGGAAATAACCGGATAATGTGTGATATGGCATCGTGAATATAATGCCGCTGTGAGAATTGTGATGACTGACAGTGTGAAGAGACACACGATTTTGCTTTGAGTTTTTTCAAGGATGAAAACATTAGTTCTTGATTGGTCTTGGGTACCAAGGTCAGTGAAGGAAAAGCAGTTCCTTTGAGCAATTTTGCTGATGAGGATGAGCATGAAATAGATCTACCTGAATTAATTTTTTGGATAGAAAGTTAAGTCTTCACCAAGTTGTCAGATTTCCTTTCACTTGAACAGAAAGGGGAAAATTGGGGTTAACTCCAGAGTTTTTTCTCCTTGTTTACAAGGAGAAGATTCATCGTATTTAGACTTGGCTGGACAAAACTATGACTGAATTCTGCTGGTCAGATTGATTTCAAGTTATTAAGTGTTTGGTAAAGTTGTAAGTACAGGATTGACGCTATTACTGTACCGATGGGAATGTAAACGTTATTTAATGATGATGTACAAGTGACATTTGTGCACATGTGTTGATTTAAGAATATCGTTGAACCTCTTTAGAAACGGCACAATTTGGTGATAGAATGATTGCCTTTACTTAATTCTGCTGATAAGTTTAACTGAGAGATAATGTTGTTGTTGTTTTTTAAAATGTTTTCCAGTGACAATTCACGGTGATGGGTGACGTAATTTGAACACAAGTTGGTTGCAGTGTTCTTCAGTGAGAAGAATCGGACATACGTTGGTGAAACAGTTCTTCAGTAAAAAGACTGGTGTACGTCTGGAGTAATGACACACAAGTTTGTTGAGGTGTTTTTCAGTGAGAAGACTTTGTGATGTATGTCTGATGTTATGACAGACAAGTTCATTGAGATGTTCTTCAGTGATTAGACTGTGATGTACGTCTGACGTAATGATACGCAAGTTCGTTATGGTGTTTTACGGTGAGAACACATCGTGATGTATGTCTAGCTCATTGAAATGTTCTTCAATGAGAAGAAATTGACATTGTTTTACAAGTGTGAAGTTTGATGTAATTGCACACAAGTTGAAGAGTTCTTCAGTGAGAAGACTTTGTGATGTATGTCTGATATTATGACAAACGAGTTCGTTGAGATGTTATTCAGTGATTAGACTGTGATGTACGTCTGACGTAATGATACGCAAGTGCTTTTGGGTGTTTTACGGTGAGAACACATGGTGATGTATGTCTAGTTCATTGAGGTGTTCTTCAATGAGAAGAAATTCACATGTGAAGTTTGATGTAATTGCGCACTGGTTCTTCAGTGAGAAGACACAGTGATGTATGTCTGAGGTAACGACACACAAGTTAGTTGAAGCGATCTTCAGTGAGAAGACTGTAATGTTATTACAAACAAGTTCATTGATGTTTTTTCAGTGATAAGTCTTTGTGATGTATGTTTGACGTTATGATACGCAAGTTCACTGTAGTGTTTTTCAATGAGAAAACATCGTGATGTATTTCTGATGTAATGACACACTAGATCGTTGAAGTGTTATTCGATGAGAAGATTTTGTGAAGTATGTCTGACATCATTACACACATGCTGGTGTAAGAGTTCTTCGGAGAGAAGACTTTGTGATTTATGTGTGAAGTAATCGAACACAAGTTGATTGAAGAGTTCTTCAGTGAGAAGACATTGTGGTGTTTGTGTGATGTAATAATGTCATGATGGAACACTAAAGCAGGGCAGGCCGTTGAATGGCCCAGCTATGTTAATGCTGTCTCTTGATGCCCAGTGCAGGCCGTTGATTGGCCCAGCTATGTTTATGCTGTCTGTCATTTGATGCCCAGTGAGTGTGATGAAAATGCACACAGTTGATTGAAGAGTTCTTCAGTGAGAAGACATTGTGGTGTTTGTGTGATGTAATAGTGTCATGAGTGGACACTAAGGCAGGGCAGGCCGTTGAATGGCCCAGCTATGTTAATGCTGTCTCTTGATGCCCAGGGCAGGCCGTGGATTGGCCCAGCTATGTGAATGCTGTGATTTGCCCAGTGACTGTGTTGTGTTGGCTTTTTATTGTAGCGCCCACGGTAACGATTTGTCTTAATCAGGATTAGTATAGGAGTAATTAGTATTCAGCATACTTATTTTTGTGTTGAAGATAATTAACATTTGTTTTTATTATTTCTCTTCCTACATATTCCCGTCTGAGCTGACTTGTACAAGCTCGGTATCTGAGAAGACGCTGCAGAGCTGATGGATACACATCTGATGGAGCTGGCACGGAAATTACCCAGTTTCTGTAGCTTCGAGAGCACCTAAAACTGTGGCGCAATAAAGGGCCGCGTTCAACAAGTGGCGTGAGTTTGCCAGTATATTACCGAAAGTGGTAGTTTCAAAGTACTTCCTCTTTATGTAGCATTGTGTTTATGGGAACTTGTGATACACTATTTTTCATCTGTTTCTTCCATAGAGAAGGCTGCATTCGCCAACAGACGAGCTCATATATGCCCAATAACTCCTGATATGTTTGTCATGCTGGTACAGGAACACACTTGGGGTCATGTTTGCACAGGAACATAACACAATTTATTCAAACTTGGTTCTATAGGGACGTTTACTTTTCTCTCGACTTCTAATGCAGGTTTGCTGAGGAACATCGAATTTTACTATGGTTATCATGTAATTTTTCTCTATTGAGAAGTGATTGTGTTTGTTTTAGGATCAAGGAAGACTGATCAGTATAGAGATGGCAGCTCGACACCTATTGCACGCACAGGAAAGGTCAACTACCCAGTCAACATGTTGCTGAAGTATTGTACATTGGCTTGTATAGATCTCTCATCTGACAGATTCCTTTTCAGAAGTATCACAAGAACCAAATCAGGCTCCAAGTCAAGCACTTCTGGGCGTCCTAGTTATAATACAGCTGGAGAGTTGGACCTCGACATGCAAAAGACTGTTGTTTATGATGTTTCTTGTTTGTGGCTACATTCCCTTTTCCAGACAGACTGTATAACAGATACGGAAGATGGATCATTGAAAGAGAGGTCGGCTGTTTTATATGGCGATAGACTTTTAATCTTGCATGAAACTTTCCCGTGATTTGTTCGTTCGACGCGATGCGGTGCGGTGTCCACGCACTCGCGCCCATCCTAACACTTGTGTTGGTGTTTCTCTGTGTGTGTGAAGAGTATGAACGCATCGTGAGGGAGGACTGTGTAGGGGTGATGCAGAAAATGATAATTATTTGCGTTTGAGGAACTAACTTCGTTACCGTGACGAATTAGCAAATAATTGAGTTTCTGCAGTAACGCAGGTGTACCACAGGTGTGGGATCACGCACACAGGGCGTGATTCACAGGTGTATGGTAAGTACTTATAGTGCTACAGGAGTAGTCTGTTCATTCGACGCTTGGCACGACACCCAGGAAGCAACAAGATCGTTGTTTAAGGTAATGAAATGTTTGTTAGTGTAGCAAGTTTGTGCCTTTGGCGAAAGATACTTGGTGTTTTGTATTTAACAGTCCAATATAATCACTTTTTTGAACTATGTTTTGTGTGTTTCAGGACATGGAGTGATTATTTTCAGAAAGAAACCCCAGAGAAGATTGGTTGTTTGCGCTAAGGCTCTGGTGCACGTCCCCCATTTTTTTGGCCTTCGTACTTTCGGGAGGTTTTTTTAGGGGTTGCGTGGCTGGCAAACAACGTATGCAGCTATTTATGCTGTGCTTTACGGTTTGGCTTACTCGATTACGAAAAATCGTGATGTTTGGTAGATGTTTGGAATTGGTTTGATGATCGTGTTTGGATATTGATGTTTCGGTGTTCTATTGCTTTTTCGAACTGCCGTTCTCGTTACGATTGTACCTTTGGCAAATAAAAGTCTTCCTGCGGTGTCCACGCACTCGCGCCCATCCTAACACTTGTGTTGGTGTTTCTCTGTGTGTGTGAAGAGTATGAACGCATCGTGAGGGAGGACTGTGTAGGGGTGATGCAGAAACATGAAATAACTACCGGTAAATACACCTCACCTCACAAATACAACGTGCATGAAAAAATATCCAAACGTAAAAAAAAACAATACATATATTTTAACCTGCCCAGGATTAATTATAAGCCTTATAATTAGTATAAGTAGGGCGACTCTGCTACCCACCACAATCGCCGCACCATCACGTGCTGAAGCGCACACCCAAAGCGATAACCCATCCCTTTACTGAAGTGCTGCATTAGTAGGCGTTAAGTGCGACATAATGAAGGTTGTTTTCCTTGCTGTGGCGGCAGTCGCCTGCTTGGTGCTGATGTGTTCTCCCCAGGCCGTGGGAGGAACCGTCTGGGACCTCCTGGATAGGGTGGACAAGCGGGCGGTAAGTGGTGAAAAACTTCTTGTGTCTGCTGTGTCATTGAAGTGTGCTGCTAAGTGGTGGGTACCGTTGCAGAAAATTCAGATACAGGTACGGTCCTAGTCTCTACCAGACTCCGGGTCGCTGGAAAACCGTAGAAATGGAACAAATAGAGGAGTAAGCCGGCCAGAGGAGTGTAGCCGGCCAGGGAACAGTACCCGGAGTCTGGTAAGAGACTAGTACGGTCCAGGTTCAGGACCGGACCTGATGAACCTAATAATCTGTGAAAACTTGTGAATGGGCGATTTTAAGAAGAATGGCCCATTTTGCTACAAAGAATTCGGTTTGGTGAAGTAGTCGACGTCGTATACGTTACGCAATGTAATGGCTTTTCACAGTTTAACATTGGAAGAAAATTCATCTGAACGCTGGAAGCAACCTATGCCTTCATGATTATAAGTACGTGCAAGTTATCTCAAGAGTTTTTTCAGTGTATTTAAGATGCAGATATCAGAAATGAAAATTCGCAAATTATAAACTACATGTATGGTGCAGCGTATCCCTCCAGTCATTCAATGCACATATTGTTTTTTAATGGAAAGACAGTACATCAAGAGGTCTATGTTAATTATGTTGCTGAATGAGGTACTATAGTGCAAAATTGTTCCATATAAAAATTAAATATTTCATCATTATCATTAAAAAACATGGTATGTTCTTCCTTAAATCCATGGGGAAAAGACATGGCCACTAAAATGTAAACAGGAATAAAGCAAGAAGAACAGCAGCAATAGAAAAGGAATAAAAAGATAGACAAAAGTGTTTTCTTTTCAAGAGTTGTAAACATCTGATATACATACTATTGTATATTGTAGTAAAGTTTTAACAGTATGAATCTCCATCCCCCATGCCAGTGCCGAGGAAAGATTCCCCAGGGCCAGTTCTGTAAGCCACAAGACAAGAAGGACATGTGCTGTGGGTACATGGGGTGTTACAACGTCAGGGGACTCGACTGTGACCCAGGGAAGGAAGTGTGCATCTGTCGTCCCAAGAACCGCTATCCCTTCTAGTGCTGGGGTGTCATCAACAGCTAGGGATTCTTCATCCCACCAGATGCTGGGAAACACTTCTGAACTAATGTAGTCATGTTGTTAAGTTTCACCGTGTGTGTTATAATACTAAAGCATGCAGAATATATAAGACAACTTAGAGGCATAAGCTTGTACTTCAGACGTGAAAGTTAGTCTGCACTTGTCAGTCTTGTAAGAGTACAAACAGTACAGAAACTTATGAACCTCAATAAATGGAGACGTAGTATTTGAAGAAACATATTTCCTGTGTTTTAATGATTGCTGTGTTTTCATCCACTTTCTTCAGTGTCTGCTTATAAATAATCACATAGCAAGCAAATTTCTGACATAATTCTCTATCATTAGGACGTCACTACACATTGATTAAGAAGTAGTGAAAAGGTTAGCAAAGATCATAATACTTTCTTAACAGTTGTTCTGTTTTGCCTTCTTTTTACCTTCACCCTATTGTCATTTGAAAAATATAACATTGGAAACTAGCAAAAAGCACAATAAAAATTGGATGTCATTGAGATTGAATTGCTTTCAAAATTCAAGTATTATGTACTCGAATGTCTTACCGGTACATTCATAAACATAGCCAAAAAACAAAAACAAAATGTAAGAAACTAGACCTACAAACAAAACAAATTTTAAAAACTTGGCAGGAAATAAGGCAAGACATGCCAGAAACTAGCCATTAGTTTTCTCCCATTCAAGTGGCTACAAGTACAACTGACAGAGCTAGAGAAGACACGACAACACTATCAGATTGGACCTAACAAATCTGGACGAGCCCCTCGGCCCACAGGTAGGTTGCCACCTGTAGGTCATCCTCCTCAGACTCCAGTCCGAGACCTTTCACCTGGACTCTGTCATCTTCCCTCATCTTCAGCAACTTCTGCAGGACTGGCAGGTACTTAGCAGGGAACTTCAGACCCTGGGGCTGTCAAAAAAAGGAACGACAAACTTGTCACTTGTCAAAGGGTCAATTCTGGACAAACAGCAAAAACTTGGTAATACATATATACATGTATCATTCTACATCTACATAGTGGCTACCGCCCAAATAGCCCCTGGGGCAGCATAGGGGGGAGGGGAGGTCACGGGCTAAGGCAGACAGGCCTCCTGCCTTGCACAGAAAAGATGGGTTAATTACTTGGGTCACTTTTGTGGTTATTGATTGTCATTAACAGTCAAAGCAATCCTGAATAATGTACAGAGCAGGCCAGCCAGCAATGTATTTTTGGTTTAATTAAATACATGTATAAATGACCACAGGGGCTAAAACAAACCATTTCTTTGCTATCAATACCTTAGGTTAGTTCAAGCCATGATTACAATTGGTAGTAAAGGCTTTGTGTACAATGGTATCCCTGGGTATCTTATTCATTTCATGGGCCTTTAGAACTAAAGATTGGTATGGATAATCATGTCTTTGGGGCTATAGTTTCTAAGGCGCATGGTTGACCAGCTTTTAATAGTTCATCCAATCACTACAGCCTTTTCACAGACCTGATTACCCTTCTGTGACATGAGCAACAAACAAAGGCAGCATGGTAGTCAGCTAAACAGCAATCCTGATGATTTCCCTTGAAAGAACAGGTGGGCTTTACTTTAGTAGACACTACACAATCAGGTAGATTAATATTACATCTCTCTCAACCCAAGTATACAGAGGCCAGAGCGTGTATAGATCATATCTTTACAGTATGTACGGTGAGCAGGGCCCGGATGGAGCAGGGGAAGGCTACCTTTGCCTGTTTCATTGATTTCCAGAAGGCTTTTGACTGGATAAACAGAGACCTTTTAGCCTATAGACTAATACAGAACGGTATTGATGGGAAATTTTATAAAGCTATAATGACTCTCTATAAGAACCCAGTAGCATGTGTAGAAGTGAATGAGTACCAGACTAAATGGTTTCCCACCCCCTATGGAGTTAAACAAGGGGATGTTCTGTCACCAACCTTATTTGCTATGTATGTCAATGATCTTGCTCAAAAAGTTAAAGAATCGGGGCTGGGTGTCAGACTTGATGATATGACTTTAAGCTTGTTGTTGTATGCAGATGACATCATTATTTTAGCAGAAAATGAAAATGAATTGCAAGAAATGTTAAACATTGTTGCTGAATGGTGCTCTAAGTGGAGACTGATGATAAACCAAGGAAAAACACAAATCATGCACTTTAGGAAAAAGGGAGCAAGAAGGACTTCTTACGAATTCTATTTTGGAGAGACAAAGATTGATCTTGTGAGTTCATACAAGTATTTAGGCCTCCACTTAGACGAGCACATGTCCTTTACCTCAGCTGCGAGTGTTCTCGCTGACTCTGCGGGAAGAGCCCTAGGGGGCATTCTCGGTAAAGTTAAAGCTCTGAGAGAACTTGGCTACCACGCATATACACAACTCTACGAGTCGTGTGTTTGCCCTATTCTTGACTATGCCGCAGGTGTCTGGGGATGTAAGAAATACGATAAGTGTTCTGTGGTCCAGAATAGGGCAATACGGTGTTTCCTAGGTGTACACAAATTTGCACCCATCCTTGCCATAACAGGAGACATGGGTTGGATGCCATGTGAAATAAGAGGGAAAGGAGCAGTAATCTCCTTGTGGAATAGACTTATCAATATGCCTAATGACAGACTTACCAAAAAAGTCTTTATGTGGGATTTGCAAAACCATGGCCCTTGGAGCAAGGATGTACAGAGAATATTTGTTAGTGTTGAACAGGAACACATTTTCCTAAACAATCTAAGGGCTAATACAAAGCAAATAAAAGAGAAATTGTTTGATATGTACCAAGAAGATTGGGCCTCTGACATATGGCTAAAACCAAAACTTAGAACCTATAGATTATTTAAGGATGCTTACTGTACTGAACATTATGTTACAATGAACCTGTCTAAAAGCAAAAGATCCCTCTGTGCGCAGTTTCGAGCAGGGATATTACCACTGTATATTGAAACCGGGCGGTATCAAGCAATACCTGAAGAAAATAGAATTTGCACAATGTGTAGCCTGGGTGAGGTAGAAAGCGAGACACATTTTCTCTTCTACTGCCCTTTTTACGACGACTTACGAGAAAGTATCTTTTGTAAAATGTTTGACAAATGTCCAAAGGTCATATGGGAAAGGGATGAATTCAGAATGAAATGGTTGTTTGAAGAGGGGGTCTCCGAAATTTCTAACTTTATACGCAAAGCTTGGAACAAAAGGAAAAGACAATTATACACATGAATACACAACCTGTCCACTTATGTACAACTATTAGTGTACTATTACATTTTCCTTATTTTCTGTATAAACTCTGCTCTGTTTAGCTCTGCGAAACCCTTGTTTGATGTCCTGATCTATGCCTTATTTATGCCTATATATTATGATTTGATACCTGGTCTGTTATTCAATTTATATACTGGTTACCGATTTTATTTCAGTCTACTACTATGTTTTTCCTTATGTTCTGTATAAACTCAGCTCTGTTTAGATTTATGAAACCTTTGTCTGGTGGTTTTGATTTATGTGATTATGATTTGATATCTGGTCTGTTATCCGATTTGTTTAATAGCAACCGATTATGTTCTTGACGCTCTTCTTGTTATCATATCCTATGTTCAATTATGATTTATATTATGTGTGTCTTATAAGCCCACGTGGGCTGGGCGTTCAAACGCATGACACGTTAATAAAATTCATTCATTCATTCATTCATTCATTCATTCATTCATATACCATCATTGAGAAAAAGACCTTGGATATGTGTTGTTTGCTTAGCAAAACCGCCACATGGCCACAAAAACACCAGGATTGTACTGAAGAGTACAAGCAACAGTCAGATAGACTTGTTAGTATGGTTGTATGTGTGTGTGATGTGTCCCATTGACATAACAGGGATATGCAAAGTAAAATACTGATCCTGACCTGCCCACTACTGGAGCCCATCATGTGTTCCTCTCTCCTGTTGTGTAGACAGTGGTACAGATACACCCACTCAGGATCAGAGGCATCCGCTGCTTCACTCATGGTGGACATCTCCATATCTGCCTCTTCTCCTTCCTCTTCATCATCATCCTTCTCATCATCATCACTCTCATTGTCATTGTCTTCACCTTCTTCTTTATCACCATCAGCATCACTATCCTCATCATCATCATTCTCTTCATCATCATCATCATCATCTGACTCTTCATCATTCTCATCATCATCCTCTCCATCATCATCATCATCTTCATCATCATCATCTGTCTCCTCTTTAAAATAAATAGAATACATTTTCAGTATCTGCCCAATTAGATATTAAACATTCTGACAGTTCCCCTTTGAAAATATCCTACTCTCTTGTACATTAACGTTCCCAAAAATGGTTAGGGCACAGTAAAATGTTGTCAAAATCAAGTGCCCATGGTCTTCAGCACTTTCAATTCTAGGTAATCCAAACAAGACATGAATGAAATTGCACATATGCAATCTGGCAGGACTGCTGATAAAGGTTACATTTGACATACATGTAGTGCTAGGAACTTGACATGTTGGTCTAGTCCTAAATTTCACATCAGTCCATTGACCTAAAGTAAGATGAATTCATGATGAGAAGTACTATCTTTTAAGGTAATGCCTTTAAATTCACAGACTCTGATTGGAGCCTCTACAGACAGATCTGGTGATTCTATCAGTTTGCAATCTCTTTAAAGTAACATAAAGAGTGTCATCAGTGGTAGATGATGTTGTTTATTACCTGCTGTATGCAGACACAGTGCTGTGTAGCCAGGAAACCTCATCTTTACAAAGCTGTTCAGGTTGGGTGGGGCACCTGCAGTACAGAATGTACACATGTGAGGAGGTTACACATGAAATGGATAATCAGATACAGGCAAGTATCATAAGAGAGAGCATACAGGCCACCATTATGCAACCAATGGCTACTTTTATACACTGTGCCACATTACTTTCAAGATGAGGGTGTTGGTCTATCATTCTCCCAAAACCTAAAATACTGCTACAGTCCCCAAAATTGCCATGTTTCTTGGCAACTACCAATATGCC
>NC_049987.1:9829364-9832351 GCF_000003815.2 Branchiostoma floridae | reverse complement strand
CTGACCAGGGATTATCTCACCCTATACACCTCGGGCCGGGGCATTAACCCTTTATTATACATCAAACTGAAAATGTTGATTTAGTCATACTTGTCCATAGTTAAATCTATTTATAACCACTTCTTGGAACAGTTGTAGAAGACCTCACAGACTTAAGGTCTCATTCCGGACTTTTGCTCTCTCATTGAAAACAACGTATTATTATGCAACTTTAATGGGCGAAAATCCAATAAAGAAACCGTTCTGCTGGAGATGTTTTAATTTCTATTACAAGAGCACTTATCCAGTAATCAATAAAAAAAATACCCTCAAAATCTGACCGATGGATCGATTTTTATAATATCTATAACTGCACAGAAAAACTATCCAGAAAGTGGGGCTTTCCTTCAGTGACCCGCTTACCGCATTACTCAGGACAAACAAACGTACACGTCCGAGAATCGCCCGAATGCCGAAACTTTTCCAACTGATCCTGTCAGAAATACACAACCTTTCATCTCAAATCCTTCGATATGACATGGGGGCGATAAAAGGCAATTTATCACCTACATAAACACACGATTTTGGGCCCCATTTATATTTTGGAAGGATCTACGTTTGAGTGTCCACCGGCGGAGTAATACCGGAACGAGACCAGAAGTGATTTTGCTGCATCAATAAGGATGTGGACAAAGACAAAGACAGCACTTCAATTAAGGTAAAAAAAGAATGGTTGTTATGCGTGTACCTGTCCCATAGACGGAATCCCCACTGTACTGAGTGCTCCAACAGGCAGACCCTTCCTAAACCCTACATCCCTGTCCATCACAGTCTGAACCAGTATGGGGAGGGCTGAACTCAGGAGATCACCGTATGAACTGGAAAGGAAAACATAGCACAGTGTCAGTCAGTCAGTCAGTCATTAGTCACAGTGTTATTTGTCCAAAGAGGGGATTGGTATATGTGTACTCTCAAAGCAGAGGTTTGGCTCTGGCTGTTTTTTGATGGTACAAAATAGAAAGTCTGACAAACATTCTTGCATACATAAAAAAATTGTGTGAAACAACTTTTAAGCAGTCTAAACAAGCTGCTAGGGAGACCAAAATTAAATTACTTCTCCCAAGCATCAAAAGCTTCAGCTAAAGACAATCAGTCAATTTTTAATGTAGGGAATGGGGCAGGACTTAGAATGTTTTCTCATAGATGTTGATAAGGTTCTAAAGGCTTCTCAAACAAAATACCACTGCTCACTTGTGCTGGTACGTGCTGATGGTGACATGTGTGGAGTGTTGCGAGCCAGCGGGGGTGTCGGCCTGGTGAACTGTACCACGGGGGAAGTACAACATGTCTCCTGCCTACAGGGAGGTATACAGACAAACTAAAATTGTGAAGTTCAACCTACTTTACAAAGTCTAGAGAGTAATCCTTATACTCTTGGCACAGTAAGAATTCCACAACACAAGATATCAAAATTGGACGTTCCACTGCAGTACCTTAGGGGCCCCTTACTGAACTTATTTTCCTGACAACATACAAGACACACACAAAAACAAACACACACACACATGCACACATACAAACATATGCACTCACACACACACATACTCTCACACACACACACACAGAGATCTAAACAAATGCCACCAAAAACATATCCTTCTTGGCAAAGGTAATATCAATCTCATAACAGAAAGAAAAGGAAAGTTTTCAGTCATAGTTTGCTGAGATGTTCAATAGTGCATCATATAAATACTAGTACATAAAATGACTATGATCTTTACCTCTAAGACAAAATCATGTGTGGGCTGGCCAATATTGTCCTGCTCCAAATCTCTGCTGTAGTCCCTGGGAAGATCAACAGGGGGCGTGTACAAACGCCAGTGTTTCCTTCCCTCCAACTGCAGAATGAACACCTGTGGGAGTGATAAGTCATATTAGCTTTGGGCCTGCTTTCTTTTGTAACATCAGCCAGATATGTTATACATGTACATGTACTGCTATCATATCATATTTAGCCCAGGTGGCAAGTTCATATATATACAAATATAGTGTATTCACCTGTACATAATGCAAGATGATACCATTTTCCAGCTGTGCTTAGCAACAAAAAATTGACAGATCCCTCAACCAATTACATTGACCAAGAGCAAAATACTTTTTGCATAATGCATCACATTTATATATGAAATCAAAGGTTACATTATACAAATACAATTTTTGCTCACTACAGTCACTGAGGGGCATTAACAATGGCACTGTCAAGGCTGTTAAAAGCTAAAATATATTTAACTACATGAACTGGTGTGACATTTGCTGGGTTAAAAGATATACAATTTAATGGTTTGTGGAATTGTGATGACATCTGTAGTTACCTCCACATCATCATAGTGAGGTGCTAACCCTTGTGAGCCCGGGGGTGTCATGTACACGTTAGCTCCCACCAGACAGCCAAACAGACACTCCAGCAGACTGCACAACTGCCACAGCTTATCCTGGAAAAGGGGGAAACCAGAAGAGTCATTGTTAGATTGATAACATGGAAAAAGTTGATATTAAAGCTTTTACACACACTTTCTTATAAGTAATAGCTTAAACAGCACATTGTAAAGTATGCGTGCTACTGATATGCACAATTTAATTACATTGATCTTCAGTCATTCTAATGTAGGGCATTAAACATAATAGTATACTGCACTGTTACCTGAAACCTCTGAGGTTGGTGAAACTGTAAGGTGGCCTTGGACTGGTCAAACAGCTTATCAATCTGTGTTGAACGTAGAACAATCAATAAAGCAATACACCAAGAACCCTTTTCCAATGATTCAATGAACAAGACAAAAGGAGACAAAGAGGCTATGACAAGTACAGCTCATAACATCTGACACTTAGACAACTTTCTGCTCTTTTGTACAAAGTTGACTCTCAACGAAACTCAATGAACCATTAAACAGATATCATATATAACGTTAAAACAATAAGCACCATACCTGAAAAAACAATGTGAAATG
>NC_049987.1:9817801-9822349 GCF_000003815.2 Branchiostoma floridae | reverse complement strand
AATGATGCTTTCAAAAGCTTTTGAGGAGAGCTGAAGTCAAATCTGGCAGTCAGACCACTACCTGAAACAGTGCTGACTCTATCTTTTTCATCCAGCTTCTTTGTTTTTAGACGTTTTGCCAAGGTTGGCTTCTCTTTGCCTTGAGACAAAGGTCTCTTTTCTGACCCGTTTTTCTGTTTTGAGTCTTGTCCTGTAGTACTGTCATTATTGGTGGGTTTTTCTGCAAGATGTTTGCCTTTATCTTTCAAACGTTTTGCTTTTGGTGGAGATTTGATTGTCTTACTTGTGTTTGAGGGGGAAGGTTGTTTCAGATTCATCTCCTTCTTCTTTCTATTTTGGTCCATCGCTTCTCTTTTGTTTTTGTTACCACTTACGAAGGTTTGGGTTGTTTCTTGTACAAGTTCTGTTTCTTCTTTGAAGCTCTTTGATGATGTATCTGTGGGTTTTTCAAGTGCAAGAGACTCCGTCCTCAGGTTCCAAAGTCTCTTTTTCTCACGACTCTTTCTTCTGTTCTCCCTCCTTTTCTGTCTCTTCAGTTGGACATGAGAAGGTTTCATGTTCGCAATGGCTGTGCCATTTTTCACCTGAAACAAATTCAAGTCATTCTTCAGTACTTAATTTAAGGGCTATAATTGTACTGTCTAGTACTGATGGCAGGATACAGTTGTGTATTCCTACGCAACCCCCAGGTAAAAGAAAAAGTAGTGCAGCCGAAATCTAGAAGCAGATATAAACCAGTCACACTCATAGAGTACAGTATGCAGGGACCCTTCCTGCAGACTGGTTCCTGGCCAAATTTTTATGAAATTCACATTCACCCTATAATTTTGCTGACTATCCATAACTTGTTGAAACGCCTTGCCGTGGCTACTTATATTTATTACAACCACTGGGGTTTTGACAAAGGTATGTTTTAACTTTCTTCATATACAGTAACAACCCCGATCTGAAGGGAAGAAGCTGCTTATCAACAGACCAACTACGTTCACTCTAAAATTTACCCACGTTGTGACGTGCCCCCCTCCCCACTTGACACTTTCTTCCTTTTAATCGCGATCAGACAAGCCTTCGTTTGAAACATGATATCTATACGGTTCCTTTTGTGTTAGGAATCCATTTGAAACGCTCACTTACCGCTGTTAGCGTAGATTATGACTTTAAACGTGAAGGTAAACAACTTGCGGCTTCCGCAACTTTCGTTGACCCCTGACACGCACATGTGGTCAGGGCGACAAAACGTACTACTAAGCTTCACAAAGTTATGTCATTTCGTTAATTCCACACAAAATGATATTAAGATAAATATAAGATATTTTTTGTCAATAAGTTTTCTTGTCGGTTTTGCAACTTTTGTGACCTTTAAACCTTCAAGATTTTAATATAAGGTCCCGGGATCCCGCTTCATATCCTGCCTTCTTTTCTCCAATGCAATTCACTAGCGCCGCAGAGCGAATCTGTGGTAAACTGCAGTTGTTGGCTCTTAAGGTCTCATTACACAATTAGATTGCCCCATTGAATTCAATGCTTTAACACACAACTTCTATGTCCGCAAATCCAATTAAAACACAGTCTATTTGGAGATGTTTTGCTTTCTATTGTAATCACACACGTTTGTTAGACAATAAAAAAATTTTCACCCAAATCTAGCTGACGCAACGATTTCTATCACATTTCAAAATGCACCTAGCCGCTATCCGCTAGAGGTCGTTTTCAATACCCGGAGCCTGACCGGAGCACTCAGTACAAATAAACGTAAACGTCCGAGGATCGATCGGGTCACGAAACGTTCGTGCATGATCATGCCAGTAATACACAAGCTTTCATCGAAATTCCTTTTCATATCAGTTATGGTTTATTAATGGGAATTTATGGTCCACCTAAAACAACGCTTTGCGGGCCAGATAATTTTTTTAGCCCGGATTCCTTTAGACTCTACACTCGGAGTAATACAGGAATGAGACCCTAAGCGAACCCTTCGGTAACCGCAAAGTGACCCCATACGGTGGAACTTTCAGAATCTTCAACAAAATGTGCGTTACTTTTATCACTTGAATGTCATAGTAAAACCCGTGTCGAGAAGGCAGAAAGCAATTTGAGTGCTAAAAATTACCTCCTTACTTTTCTACAAGGCTCGAAAGCGAATGAAGCTGCGCCGGGGGTAACCGCTAGGCGAACCCTTCGGTAACCGCAAAGTGACCCCATACGATCGAACCTCCAGAATCTTCAACAAAATGTGCGTTACTTTTATCACTTGAATGTCATAGTAAAACCCGTGTCGAGAAGGCAGAAAGCAATTTGAGTGCTAAAAATTACCTCCTTACTTTTCTACAAGGCTCGAAAGCGAGTGAAGCTGCGCCGGGGGTAACCGCTAGGCGAACCCTTCGGTAACCGCAAAGTGACCCCATACGATCGAACCTCCAGAATCTTCAACAAAATGTGCGTTACTTTTATCACTTGAATGTCATAGTAAAACCCGTGTCGAGAAGGCAGAAAGCAATTTGAGTGCTAAAAATTACCTCCTTACTTTTCTACAAGGCTCGAAAGCGAGTGAAGCTGCGCCGGGGGTAACCGCTAGGCGAACCCTTCGGTAACCGCAAAGTGACCCCATACGATCGAACCTCCAGAATCTTCAACAAAATGTGCGTTACTTTTATCACTTGAATGTCATAGTAAAACCCGTGTCGAGAAGGCAGAAAGCAATTTGAGTGCTAAAAATTACCTCCTTACTTTTCTACAAGGCTCGAAAGCGAGTGAAGCTGCGCCGGGGGTAACCGCTAGGCGAACCCTTCGGTAACCGCAAAGTGACCCCATACGATCGAACCTCCAGAATCTTCAACAAAATGTGCGTTACTTTTATCACTTGAATGTCATAGTAAAACCCGTGTCGAGAAGGCAGAAAGCAATTTGAGTGCTAAAAATTACCTCCTTACTTTTCTACAAGGCTCGAAAGCGAGTGAAGCTGCGCCGGGGGTAACCGCTAGGCGAACCCTTCGGTAACCGCAAAGTGACCCCATACGATCGAACCTCCAGAATCTTCAACAAAATGTGCGTTACTTTTATCACTTGAATGTCATAGTAAAACCCGTGTCGAGAAGGCAGAAAGCAATTTGAGTGCTAAAAATTACCTCCTTACTTTTCTACAAGGCTCGAAAGCGAGTGAAGCTGCGCCGGGGGTAACCGCTAGGCGAACCCTTCGGTAACCGCAAAGTGACCCCATACGATCGAACCTCCAGAATCTTCAACAAAATGTGCGTTACTTTTATCACTTGAATGTCATAGTAAAACCCGTGTCGAGAAGGCAGAAAGCAATTTGAGTGCTAGCGCTAAAAATTACTTCCTTACTTTTCTACAAGGCTCGAAAGCGAGTAAAGCTGCGCCGGGGGTAACCGCTTGGCGAACCCTTCGGTAACCACAAAGTGACCCCATACGGTGGAATTTTCAGAATCTTCAACAAAATGTGCGTTACTTTTATCACTTGAATGTCATAGTAAAACCCGTGTCGAGAAGGCAGAAAGCAATTTGAGTGCTAAAAATTACCTCCTTACTTTTCTACAAGGCTCGAAAGCGAGTGAAGCTGCGCCGGGGGTAACCGCTAGGCGAACCCTTCGGTAACCGCAAAGTGACCCCATACGATCGAACCTCCAGAATCTTCAACAAAATGTGCGTTACTTTTATCACTTGAATGTCATAGTAAAACCCGTGTCGAGAAGGCAGAAAGCAATTTGAGTGCTAAAAATTACCTCCTTACTTTTCTACAAGGCTCGAAAGCGAGTGAAGCTGCGCCGGGGGTAACCGCTAGGCGAACCCTTCGGTAACCGCAAAGTGACCCCATACGATCGAACCTCCAGAATCTTCAACAAAATGTGCGTTACTTTTATCACTTGAATGTCATAGTAAAACCCGTGTCGAGAAGGCAGAAAGCAATTTGAGTGCTAAAAATTACCTCCTTACTTTTCTACAAGGCTCGAAAGCGAGTGAAGCTGCGCCGGGGGTAACCGCTAGGCGAACCCTTCGGTAACCGCAAAGTGACCCCATACGATCGAACCTCCAGAATCTTCAACAAAATGTGCGTTACTTTTATCACTTGAATGTCATAGTAAAACCCGTGTCGAGAAGGCAGAAAGCAATTTGAGTGCTAAAAATTACCTCCTTACTTTTCTACAAGGCTCGAAAGCGAGTGAAGCTGCGCCGGGGGTAACCGCTAGGCGAACCCTTCGGTAACCGCAAAGTGACCCCATACGATCGAACCTCCAGAATCTTCAACAAAATGTGCGTTACTTTTATCACTTGAATGTCATAGTAAAACCCGTGTCGAGAAGGCAGAAAGCAATTTGAGTGCTAAAAATTACCTCCTTACTTTTCTACAAGGCTCGAAAGCGAGTGAAGCTGCGCCGGGGGTAATCGCTAGGCGAACCTTCGGTAACCGCAAAGTGACCCCATACGATCGAACCTCCAGAATCTTCAACAAAATGTGCGTTACTTTTATCACTTGAATGTCATAGTAAAACCCGTGTCGAGAAGGCAGAAAGCAATTTGAGTGCTAAAAAT
>NC_049987.1:9816547-9817575 GCF_000003815.2 Branchiostoma floridae | reverse complement strand
CTCGAAAGCGAGTAAAGCTGCGCCGGGGGTAACCGCTTGGCGAACCCTTCGGTAACCACAAAGTGACCCCATACGGTGGAACTTTCAGAATCTTCAACAAAATGTGCGTTACTTTTATCACTTGAATGTCATAGTAAAACCCGTGTCGAGAAGGCAGAAAGCAATTTGAGTGCTAAAAATTACCTCCTTACTTTTCTACAAGGCTCGAAAGCGAGTGAAGCTGCGCCGGGGGTAACCGCTAGGCGAACCCTTCGGTAACCGCAAAGTGACCCCATACGATCGAACCTCCAGAATCTTCAACAAAATGTGCGTTACTTTTATCACTTGAATGTCATAGTAAAACCCGTGTCGAGAAGGCAGAAAGCAATTTGAGTGCTAAAAATTACCTCCTTACTTTTCTACAAGGCTCGAAAGCGAGTGAAGCTGCGCCGGGGGTAACCGCTAGGCGAACCCTTCGGTAACCGCAAAGTGACCCCATACGATCGAACCTCCAGAATCTTCAACAAAATGTGCGTTACTTTTATCACTTGAATGTCATAGTAAAACCCGTGTCGAGAAGGCAGAAAGCAATTTGAGTGCTAAAAATTACCTCCTTACTTTTCTACAAGGCTCGAAAGCGAGTGAAGCTGCGCCGGGGGTAACCGCTAGGCGAACCCTTCGGTAACCGCAAAGTGACCCCATACGATCGAACCTCCAGAATCTTCAACAAAATGTGCGTTACTTTTATCACTTGAATGTCATAGTAAAACCCGTGTCGAGAAGGCAGAAAGCAATTTGAGTGCTAAAAATTACTTCCTTACTTTTCTACAAGGCTCGAAAGCGAGTAAAGCTGCGCCGGGGGTAACCGCTTGGCGAACCCTTCGGTAACCACAAAGTGACCCCATACGGTGGAACTTTCAGAATCTTCAACAAAATGTGCGTTACTTTTATCACTTGAATGTCATAGTAAAACCCGTGTCGAGAAGGCAGAAAGCAATTTGAGTGCTAAAAATTACTTCCTTACTTTTCTACAAGGCTCGAAAGCGAGT
>NC_049987.1:9794871-9816447 GCF_000003815.2 Branchiostoma floridae | reverse complement strand
CCTCCAGAATCTTCAACAAAATGTGCGTTACTTTTATCACTTGAATGTCATAGTAAAACCCGTGTCGAGAAGGCAGAAAGCAATTTGAGTGCTAAAAATTACTTCCTTACTTTTCTACAAGGCTCGAAAGCGAGTAAAGCTGCGCCGGGGGTAACCGCTTGGCGAACCCTTCGGTAACCACAAAGTGACCCCATACGGTGGAACTTTCAGAATCTTCAACAAAATGTGCGTTACTTTTATCACTTGAATGTCATAGTAAAACCCGTGTCGAGAAGGCAGAAAGCAATTTGAGTGCTAAAAATTACTTCCTTACTTTTCTACAAGGCTCGAAAGCGAGTGAAGCTGCGCCGGGGGTAACCGCTAGGCGAACCCTTCGGTAACCGCAAAGTGACCCCATACGATCGAACCTCCAGAATCTTCAACAAAATGTGCGTTACTTTTATCACTTGAATGTCATAGTAAAACCCGTGTCGAGAAGGCAGAAAGCAATTTGAGTGCTAAAAATTACTTCCTTACTTTTCTACAAGGCTCGAAAGCGAGTAAAGCTGCGCCGGGGGTAACCGCTTGGCGAACCCTTCGGTAACCGCAAAGTGACCCCATACGATCGAACCTCCAGAATCTTCAACAAAATGTGCGTTACTTTTATCACTTGAATGTCATAGTAAAACCCGTGTCGAGAAGGCAGAAAGCAATTTGAGTGCTAAAAATTACTTCCTTACTTTTCTACAAGGCTCGAAAGCGAATGAAGCTGCGCCGGGGGTAACCGCTTGGCGAACCCTTCGGTAACCGCAAAGTGACCCCATACGGTGGAACTTTCAGAATATTCCACAAAATGTGCGTTACTTTTATCACTTGAATGTCATAGTAAAACCCGTGTCGAGAAGGCAGAAAGCAATTTGAGTGCTAAAAATTACTTCCTTACTTTTCTACAAGGCTCGAAAGCGAGTGAAGCTGCGCCGGGGGTAACCGCTAGGCGAACCCTTCGGTAACCGCAAAGTGACCCCATACGATCGAACCTCCAGAATCTTCAACAAAATGTGCGTTACTTTTATCACTTGAATGTCATAGTAAAACCCGTGTCGAGAAGGCAGAAAGCAATTTGAGTGCTAAAAATTACTTCCTTACTTTTCTACAAGGCTCGAAAGCGAGTGAAGCTGCGCCGGGGGTAACCGCTTGGCGAACCCTTCGGTAACCGCAAAATGACCCCATACGATCGAACCTCCAGAATCTTCAACAAAATGTGCGTTACTTTTATCACTTGAATGTCATAGTAAAACCCGTGTCGAGAAGGCAGAAAGCAATTTGAGTGCTAAAAATTACTTCCTTACTTTTCTACAAGGCTCGAAAGCGAGTGAAGCTGCGCCGGGGGTAACTGCTAGGCGAACCCTTCGGTAACCGCAAAGTGACCCCATACGGTGGAACTTTCAGAATATTCCACAAAATGTGCGTTACTTTTGTCACTTGAAGTTCATAGTGAAACCCGTAACGAGTAGGCAGAAAGCAATTTGAGTACTCAAAATTACTTCCTTACTTTTCTACAAGGCTCGAAATCAAATCAATCAAATCAAAGAATTTTATTAGCGTAGCAGACATGTTCTGAATAAGTCGCTAATTTACAGTGTTTAAAAACGATGTGTTAAAAATCATAACGGAGGAGAGAAATTGACATCTGAAACATGCTTAAAACTTCGTACATATAAAATACAAACACGTGTAGTCATTCATTTTCAAAAGAATTAGAAATTGCAGTTTGTGAACATTTCAAACTGTCTGTAAGATTAGATTAAAACGAGTTGTTGTGAAGCACTGTGGCTTGGTGTAAGAAAGATCGTCAGAGTCTTTCGGTCCTGCATTTAGGTAGTGTTCGGTGACTGGAGTTACGCAGTGTTCGTCCTGTCGCAACCCCCCTGTCGTCAGGGACCATAAAGTGCTAAGGATGGTCACTGGCCAGCATCTGTGTGTATAACGATCTTGCAGCGTTTTCTCGTCTGGACTGCAGGGTGGGCACGGGAGTTACCGACGCTGGGTTGCTGCTGTGTCCGTAGATGATACGCAGAGCTCGTTTCTGTACGCGTTCGAGTGTGTTCCTCTGAGACTCAGTACATCCAACGAAGACAACGTGGGCACATTCCAACACTGGCCTCACTAGGGTAGTGTAGACAGTTAACAGGTCATTAGGGAGCATGCCGCCCTTGGCCAGTAAGCGGAGAAAGTGTAGTCGTTTGGAGCCCTTCGTTGTCACATGTGTGATATGGCTGAATGAAGTTTCCCCTTGGCGAAACCGCTAAGGTCTCATTACACAATTAGATCGCCCCATTGAATTCAATGCTTTAACACACAACTTCTATGTCCGCAAATCCAATTAAAACACAGTCTATTTGGAGATGTTTTGCTTTCTATTGTAAGCACACACGTTTGTTAGACAATAAAAAAATTTTCACCCAAATCTAGCCGACGCAACGATTTCTATCACATTTCAAAATGCACCTAGCCGCTATCCGCTAGAGGTCGTTTTCAATACCCGGAGCCTGACCGGAGCACTCAGTACAAATAAACGTAAACGTCCGAGGATCGATCGGGTCACGAAACGTTCGTGCATGATCATGCCAGTAATACACAAGCTTTCATCGAAATTCCTTTTCATATCAGTTATGGTTTATTAATGGGAATTTATGGTCCACCTAAAACAACGCTTTGCGGGCCAGATAATTTTTTAGCCCAGATTCCTTTAGATGTCTGTAGCCTATGGTAGCTGTGCGGCTTAAACATCTTGGCTTTTCTTTAACGGCTTCTAACTTGGAAGAAGGGTTATCACCTCCGGGAAAGGAGGGTCACCTCCTGATGGGTGGTTTTTTAATTGTCCGTTGGATTTATCTCAGCTGTAGGAGCCGGTATGATCTCACGATCGGTTCGGTGGATCATTATCCACTGCCTCCAAAGAAGAAGTCAAACCTCACGGTAAACAATTAAGGGTTAATGACCCGCCCCGAGGTATATATGGTGTCATAACACCTGGTCCTTTGCTATAACCACCGAATATGAGGTTTTATGAGGTGGTTATAGCAAAGGACCAGGCGTTATGACACCATATATACCGAGGAACAGGCGGGTCATTAACCCTATTATCATATAGCCTAACCAAACTGACACATTTTAAGCGACAAAGTCCTTTATAAAACATACGTCTTTTATTCAATACATTGAATAAATTTGAACAGTGAAGTTGAACAACATAAAACGTGTACGTGAAATGTTTTTCAGTTCAAAGTCGATTCATTATGTTACAAACTGTTGTACGCTCGTATTTCTCCACTCGCCCATTCTCCAATTTGTCGAGTTCGTTCGTATCAGGCGGTAAATCCCTGCCGGCTTTTTTGAGGGATTCCGGGATCCCTGTGCTCCACAGCTCTTGAGAATCTCGTTTACTATGAACTCAGACACGTCTTCCCCGAAGAAAGGTAGCATTTTGGTACTCCAGTGCCATGACCGCTACTGGGGTTATGTGGCGGATCGTGGTGTTATTATATTATCGTCTGCGGACCGTTTAACTTGAAAGAGCGGGTGGTGCAAATAATTTTATTTCCCATTTTCAGTTTAAATTGGACATGACTTGAAATTTTGTTGTTTTAAATATTACAAATATTGTTTTAAATATTACTGGTAATTTAATGTTGTTTTTAAGTCAGCAAATGTTTTCTTTGAAGAAAGAAACACGTACTACCGATGTTAATAGAGGGAGCCATCCCCCCTGCCATGCCTGTACTTATTCCCTATCTTTCTTTGCAACTTAGTTCTTACGATTAAGTGACGGACGGGTTGGCTTGAAAGGGTAAGTTAGAAGGAAGTAAAACAAGAAGTAGAATTAAGTCATTAAGTAGCCAACATCAAGGTTAACATACTTGAGAGATCGAATTTTTGCCTCTTGGATTTTCTGAAAATTCACGTATAAGCCACATTTATATAAAAGATGCTGTTAAAGCTTAAGATAGTGGAATTATTCAAGATAGTGAAAAAAATTGACAAGGGGAAGTCAACCGTGTAGACTTGGTTGTAGGATCTGTCCAAACGATTGTGAGAAGAAGGATTAACTAAGCAGTCTGAACCCCAAACGTTCAGTCGCCAGGAGCTTTCCTCCTATGCGGACTTGTGTATAATTTAGCCTCCACCAGGCCTTCCTACGCGGGTGCGGGGATTGTAGAATTCGGTAAAAAAAATCGGGTAGTTAGCGAGGGGAGTCAGTCCAAGCTTAGGTTTATGTTTCCCCTCCGACTGACCAACTCGTCTGGTAGCAAAACTCCCCTGGCAAATTTTTCTCCCTATAATAGCCTAGTCAGTCTGGTAGAGACTACTCGAGTATGTATAATTATCCCTTATCAAAATGGGCCTGGGAGAAGTTACACTAATTAGATAATGCTGCTTACATGACACCGTACGTGTTAAACATTCTTCTTTACATTCTAGCCATCTTACATCGATATCCAATAAACAAAGAAAGTTGGCTTGTGTATCACATACCTCCAGAGGGCCTTTCCCGCACTCCTTTGATCACTTGACAGCTTTGCTAGACCTGGCAGCGCCTAACAGACGTCCGTCGCACTCCCCATGTTATCATATTGTGATAGGCTTTTGTTAAAGTGTAATGTGATACCATATTTACGCCTAGTTTCACTTAGTTACACATGACAAAACCTCCTTGGTTACACTCCGTCTCTTTACAGACCTTCGATGATCTCTTTTCAAAGGTCAAATTAGTTAACACTTCTACAATTTATCAAAACAAATGGTCCACGGCCAACAGCATTTATCTGTCATAACCACATCATTGGATTGCCATCAGGAATAGCTATGTATCCTTGCGGTTAGATATAACTATGCCAGGCTGAGAGTGAATGCATTATGCACTATCATTATAGGTAGTGCCCCTCAAAGTTGTGGCAGGTGAACATCCTAATAATTTGCAATGTGTATTGACGATGTGTATAGAATTTTGTGTGCATGTTGAAACATCATGGATATTCTTGCAGCACAAAACAGGGCCCGATCTATCATATTGTTGGAGGGCATATAAATGTATATACATCCAACATAGGCTATGCTAATGCCTTTGTTGGGTCTGTCCGTTGTGCTGAAAAGCTACTCATCTGTTTCAGTAATGCCACTAGCCCAAATAAATAATACGGCTGACGGGCAAATTATATAAGTAAAGTATACCTTTAATAAGGGAGCATTCAACCCACTCCAACAAACGTATGCATTTTAATTGTGATTTGACCTTTCAACATGAAAAAAGCATTCTATTCAATTCTTGTCATAATATGCAAATCATAGTCCTCATATAACATTGTTTGGCAATTGAGCATATACTTCCAGATCACTCATTTTTTTCATAAGCCAAGTGATCCTTACAAATTACTGTTAGTGCAATGTACTGTATCATCAAAATACCTAATTCAATTCAAAATCATATTGCAGTAAGCACTTTGGATTAATTGTCCGAATACACATAAAAGTCGTCTTCAATCAATCTCACACCTCCACCTTCTAAACTAAGTGAAATTCAAAACAAAAGTTGTATAACAAATACTGCATAAACTGTATACTGCAATACCGACTGGCACATGCAGTACCATTAGAATGTGATAGATGGCACTTCCTTGAAAATCATTACACGTTCATCATACAGTACTTAGAAGATAAGTCCTTAAGCAAAGATGCTACTGAAATATCTTTTCTTTGAAACATTTGGCAAATTGTACATGTACTTAATAATAATTAACAATATTACCAGTAACTGTCTATATTTCTAAATCTGAATTTCAATCATGTTGTGCAAGAAGATCTTTACAGAAATACCCTGGTAAGAAATGTACAAACTTTAAACTAAGTCACTGTCTTTTGTAGTCAACTATCAACCTCTTAAAGGTAATAACTAATGACACACCAATTTAATTTCTTGGTTCACGGATTTTTTCATAAAAAATATGGAGCGAGAGGGCGAAATAAAAATAAAAATTGTAAAATGGTTGGGGTAAAGGTAACGGCTAATCCAAAACATAAAGAAAAAAAGTTTTCAGCTTGAAAAAAGTACAAAAACACTATTATTGTACAGTAACAGCACCTGTACCCACACTTTAAGGAGCTTACAATATAAAGGCCAATTTGCTACACCAGAAAAATGGTGAATGGTGAAAATTTGCTGAGTGGTAATTTTTATTTTTATTTTTTTTTTCCAAAAAATAGGAGCGAGCGAATCCGTGAACCAAGAAATTAAATTGGTGTGGCCTTTAAATGCAGGTGAAGAGCACTGAGTCAACAAATTTTATGTTTTTCGGCCTAGCTTTCTTGACAGTTTCTGATTGCTCCTACAATGCTTGCTACCACTGCACCGTGCAACATAAACTATATACAAAACCTCACAGTTAAGGCAAGCTTCTTTGGTCTTTCTTTTATGGGTTACAAAAATAACTTTGACTGTTATGCAGCCACAGTAACAACCTTGCCTTCTATATGAACAAAATTCTCAGCATTATGCCATCAAAAGGGTAATATTTGAATTCAATGCTGGCACTTTTTGTAAATGTCAACAATACACGACTGAACCACTGTTATGAAATTGTCTCTATCTTGTTGACAAACTCTAATGACAAGCTTGAATTGTCCAGCAGACTGCAGAGTTCATCTTCATGTATTTTGTGCATCACCAACCCATCACCAATGTCTATAGACACCACATATAGAAACATCAATGTTTAACTTTCTTCAGTATTGCAAAGTACAGTTTTCAGAGATGCATGTGTACGTACCACTTCAATACAAAGTAAATGTTGACATTTGTAAACATAACAAAGATGTGGCATATTACCTGTGAATGAAATGAAAATGTAAAGTGATACCACAGGCAAACAAAATGAATTGCACTTTTTGTCAAGAAGGCTTATACTAAGTGACAGTATGGCATTATAGAAAATACAAACACCTCCATATAAAAAAGTTCTAAAGATCAACAAAGGCAAGCTCGATGACTTGAGCCTATGAACTTAAAGCCAAACTTTGCATGTAATTGGTCAATTGCAATGAGCATCTCATTTAACCTTGAATACAGAATATCAACTTCAAGATTTTATACTTAAGCATTTTACTGCACATCCCTGTCTTAAACAGAGTCATCTGTTGGACAGATCTTTCCCCTCCTGATCTTTGCACAATTCATTAGGACGTTGCTAAGAATACAGGCACTATATATTGGATATACAACGCAGCAATGCCCGAAAATCAAATTTCAATCTTTTCTTGGTCTTGAACCCATTTTATTTTGGGGTTTGCATTGAAGTGCGCAGCTTTGGTACATGCTACAGTGTATAATAGTCTATTGCTTTTGCCTCAATAAGCTAGCATCTCATCATCACTAGGTTCCTCATCGCTTGGTGCATCATGAAACTCCCTCACAATGAAGTCTTTGGGGATGGTCCCTCGTTCTCTCTCAGCGCTAACTTTCCTTCCTCTGTCCCTGTCTGACTCCGGGAGTCCAGACCTGATGTGATCTTGGTCCTCCTCATCGTCATATATCTGTATGTGGAAGATACAGAGGTTAGCAATTAGTAACAGTTTTTTCCTACCTCCATTATGAGATATCCTGTTCTCAAAGTCTATGAGTTCCAATCCCTAACAGGTTCTGGTGTTTTGCCGTTGGGAAAGGCACATTACATCAATTCTTTACTCGACTCAATGAAAATGTGTACACAGATCTGCATATTTTTAAGGACGTTCCTCAGATAGGGCGTTAAATGGAAGCCTCATGTTTCATAGCCTGGTATGCAGCCATATAATAGCTTCCGAGCCTCTTATGTCTTCTCCATATTTGCAGAAAGAGACTCTGAGCTATAATACGGCTGGGTACCAAGCTACATGTTTGAGGAGACACACCTTGTTAAAGAACCCACCACACTCATAAAAAAACTTTAGGTTCATCCATGTGTGAGTGTAACAAATAAATCTGTTTGAATATGCAGCTTGCACTTCAGCCCTAATGTCTTAAATAGGCCACGAGGCACTTGACCGGGTACTCAGTATAAAGAAACAAAGAAAAGACATTTCTGCAGCTACCATACAAGATAGATATATGATTGTGTGTTTATGCTGGGCTATAAGTAGAAACTTACTAATAGGAATTACATTCATAATATAAGCAAATTTGTGCTGAAGCTACATTTTCTACCAGCATTGTAGGTTGAAAAAGTTAAGTAGATTTTTTAAAACAAGGGAAAGTAGAAGGCTGTGTCCCTTACCCTGAGCACGCCCACCTGGTGGTCCAGGCTGTCTGTGAATGTGTCTTCTGCTTCTATCACGTCATCTGCTCTTATTGACAGCTGTCAGAAACATGTACAGATTACATGTCAAATCAATATGATAAGTACAACAGTGCATTGTACTGTGTCTTATGCACTGTCTCCAAAACATTGATTCCAAAATGTGACATTCACTTCTACTTGCCTCACTATAATCAAGGACACTTGTTTTTGCAGTACTCCAAATTGCTAATTTGTTGTATGACTAAATTCCAAGTTTATGTCAAGTGTATACTGTCAAACAAATGCATATGCCTTGACGAGGATAATCTCAATTACTGTAATAATGTTTCATTTCCCACATTCATATTTGCTGTATCATTGTATCTCCTTCATGGTCCATTCTTAAGACAAACATTGTGCTCTTACCTTTGAAGGTGGTTTTGAGGTGTGTTTCCTCCTGGCTTCTTTCCGACCGAATGACACTGAGCTGCTGTGTGAAGAAGTTGGGCAAGAACTGACACATCATGTGACTTCTGACCACTGCACGTTATAGACCAATCCTGGGTGTACATCACTGTTAGAAATTCAACCCATGATGCCCATTGCAATTAACAATTCAACCAATAAAAGAAGACTGAATTTCCTTCAAACATATGCGTTTTTCTTTAGTATTTTGCAGTTCTACATGTACTTTTCTACCTTTTGACAATATGGGTCAGGCCAGGCTATAGGATTGGTCTAATATAGCGGGGCTTAGCAGAGTTCTTGTTATTATGACCAATACTTGAATTATTAATTTCAATTGATTTCTTAGCAATGCATTGGCAATATCTTTGTAAAGAGCTTTTCAATGAAATACATGTATTTAGTCATGAGGTAGGAGGGACAGCAAGATGATACCAGAATTGATGAAAATGAGAAGAAAGATACAGCATGTACATGCTATATTATAGATCCCAACTGCTTTCTAAATTGCAACATTAAGTACAAATTAGGGCCATTTAGGTTATCAATATCCCAACACAATAGGAGGAAATTTCAGAAAATTCCAGTTTCAATGAATACATGCAACTTTGGTACTTTAATCTACATGTACTACATGTATGTCAATTTTCTTCAACAAATAAGCAAATTATTCCAAAAGCTGCTGCATTTTCCTTGTGACACCATTCCCAACAGTACAAAAGCTTGATAATGTGGCAAAAAGTATAACCAAAAACTTGTTGTTTCAACTTATTTGAGTTTAGTATGTCTTGAACTTCAAAGTGAAATGCAACTGTAATGGGGAAAAACAGTTGAATCATGATGATTTTAGATTTATCACTCAAGGTATGCTTCCCTCCTTTCTCATGACACCATACAGTGAATTGTATACGATGTTTCATTAAAAGAACATGTCTGTTATATTGGACAATGTATGTTTATTTGTTAAGTCCACTTGTTTCTTGTTGAAGACAGCATGCTCTGAAGGCCAGTCCATTCCCATGCAAGGTCCGATTGCTGTTAACAAAGTGTACGTGTGCACTGCTATTTTTCAGTCGATTATCATGCTTCATACAGAGACTTGCATTCAAGACAGCCATCTGTGTGTCAAGCAGCATTTATTTGGCATACAACAGGAAGGCACAGGGAAAATCCATACGACAAATACAGGACATGCCATGAATAGACTTACTATCAATGCTTTATACAATATGCCTCCAGATACTTTATAGTATACACACACAAGAACACCTAAATGTAAACAGTATGTATGGGATCAAAATATTCTTCCTCAGTCTAAGATAACATTTCAGACCATTTAATAAGCTAACACATAACATTAATGGCAAGGGACAGGTTAACAGTACTATGTGTATTGCTTTCATTCAATTTCTGTAGAAAAAAAATGATCATGTAGTTAAAGCTACTTCTAACTCTACAAGTGCAGCTTTTCACTGATATAGGTTTAACAATAACAAAACGATATAATATTGCATACATTTATTACAAATATTCTAACTTTTCCAAACTAAATAAAATACTTTTAAGTTAAAAGTTTAAGTGCAGCATAACAATACAAGACAACATTCCAATGTCAGATGCTCAATCAGAAGTCACTAACACATTTGGACATCTAAAGCGCTAAACATAGTAACTTAATTGTGTCCATTCAAAGCTCATATGAACCAAAGACCTCTGAAGTTAATGACATTATCCAGCATGCTGGTATTGCTTCATGGTGCTCTTCAGAATCAATAACTAATTAAGAGTGTAATTCACTTCATGTCAAGCACCAGTGAATACATGTAACGACTAGACCAAAGGGAAACCATGCTAAGCCATAAAGGGAAAACCTACATGCTATTCCCTTTCTTTCAGCCATAAGGTTAATAGAAACTCTGATTGTCTGCACATTTGACATGATTACATTTCAGTTCTTCAAACTATTCCACTTTTACATATTTCGGCAAATATGGTGTACTAGTACTCACACAAATATGTGCAGCAACATTTATTATGGATACATTTGTTGATTTCGTATTCGATGGATATTTTGTATTATACAACTAAGGCATGTTAAACGCAGGTGAAAACAAGCTGAAACAAAAAAAAATGTGCAAGCAAATGGAAAGAAAGAAAAGCATGCATAATTATGTAGAACAGAATAATTCAAGGGTTTGTATTACCACAGTTTGTTCAGAAAAGTCAGGAAAGAGGGAGAGGCCGCAACGAGTCCTATGTGGGCCTAGGTAAAACAGAAGAAGGAAGGGTTTCAGTGGGATATAAAGACAGAAAACTTAGAGAAAAAGTATTCAAATCAAATCGTAATTAGGTAAAACTTTCTTGGGTGTTGTCACCAATTTCATTTGCAATATTTCACTACTGAATACCTGTTTTGTTTTGTTTGATATTTCACTACTGGTAAATATGTGACTACTCAAATCAAACTAACCTGGTATGAAAGTAACCTACTCCATAAGGAAAAACAAGTTTAAAAGAAAGAGACCACAAAATTGGATATTCATTATCAACATTTAATCACTGGCATGCAGATCCGTACAGATTTTAACATTACAGATATTGATTTTTTTAAGACAACAATTCTTACATCCTGATATATATTTTATGGAATTTCAAAATTTCTGAAAAGGGAAACAATTTTTAGGAAGCTAGAAGAAGTTCTGCATTGACAATCTTTGTGACAAACTCGGCATACTATATTGCAAAAGTTGAAAATTTCTTAAATTTGAGAATTGAAGGCTCCATCAACTACATTATACGTATAGCTGCTTTGAAAACTTTGGGTACAACTCCATCAACAACAGCATATTGCAAATTTAGATAAACTGAAATCACATTTTAATCTTATAACGATGCCAGCAAACATTTATATGCAGAAATTACTTACAGCAAAATATACTCTTCTAACTCTATGTACAATACATCTACAAAACCAACACCATACTTCCAGTTATGACGAATAGTCACGATGAAAGTTAGCCATATTATGGACTATGCCCGTGTATCATTCTTGGACAAAAACATCAAGTAACGCACAAAAAGAGAACTTTCTCATATGATTGTCAGTAGAATTTGTATTTGTAAGTGTAAGGCAGCAAATGAAACAATTATATCTACAAAATCACAATATGATATGCATTGTTCACAGAAAACACAATGGAAAGTCTGTTGGACTTAGAGGTTACTGGTAATATGCAGATGACATTCAAAATCTCTGATCAACTAACAGTAGTATGCCAAGAAGAAAAGGAGGGAAGCATGTTGTCTATTTGAGTATTGAATCTCATTCAAAGTTATTCCTTTTAAGCATCCTAAATAACGCTTTTGTGCTACAGTAAACATTTTATAACAAAGGTATCCTTCCTTCCCACTAGTTTCCCCTTAGTAAATATTACCTTGACAAAATGTCTTACAGGAAAGGACCACTTAAGAAACAACTGTCCTTGTGCAAGGAATGTCTCTCTGCATTTCACTTCCATGGCAAGCACTAAATAGTTTTGTTGTTATACGTGTTAGTTGAAAACCTGTCCTTACTCTGCCAGTATCAAAGTTCTTTGTAAATTCTGCTGAAGCTTTGGTATTGTTGGGAATTGTTGCCTTACTACAGATGAATTATCTTACTACATTGTATCTCATATAGCAAACCCCAGCTCTGATACTGTATAAATGAAAAGTTCTGCTAGCAAGTGCCCCTAAACACTGCTTTTTGCATGCTGTTGTTACTGCTTTCATTTGTGTAACAATGATAATAAGACAAATACGACTGCAATGATTTTAGGAGAGATACTAGTAGGCAGACAGCATCATGTGATGAAGATTTCCATTTTTTTTAATGAAGATTTTAAAACCATGTGTAGAAGAAAGTCCTTTTATGTAGCAAAATGTGCTTTAACTTGCACCCCCTTCAATAAGTGTGTTACTGCTAAAACCAATCAAAAACATGTTGGATTTTTCAGTTTGCTTCCTTAAGTTAAACATCTACTTTCCTCTATTTTGATTTCCCCTTTTTTGAGCCAAAGTTGGGTAATACCCCCATTCCACTTAGACTGCAACCTCACTGCCACCACCAGAGCATTCAACAAATATTCATCCTGTTATGCTTTGTTGCCTTTTCAGTCAAACTTGCATGATATTGAAATTATGAATTCAAGGGCTGCACAAATTCAATTTAGGTCACACAGTGTGGTTACGATCTAGTGGAATGGAAGCAACAACCAGCAAGAGTACGATATCCCCAACCAGTAATGTAGGCACTTGTCGTGGAGACTGTCATTCTACTTACAACGTGTGGTAGTTTGGAGAGGAGCGGGACTTCCAAAACTTGCAGCCGAAGAAGATTAGCGCTATCAGCCCGCCGCAGAGGACGATACCTCCGATGAAGCTCGCAGCATCAAACCCTCCTTTCTGTGGGCTGTTTGTTGGGCCAGCCGACGGCCCTGGGGATGTTTTCGCTGGCTGTGTGGTCGGTTTGGGCGTGGTAGGCTTGGTTGTAGAATTGGCTGAAATATGAAACACATATTTACATTACGGTGCTACGACAGGCTACAAACACACATTTATGGCACATATCAATATGAAACCTTGAGGAGGGTTTCAGGCAGTTAAGTTCTGATAAAGACGCTTGTAGACTACTTCCAAAGTAGGCACAAAAACGTCCTTTTTATCAGAAAACAGTTATATCCTTTTATTGATGGCATTGACTGTCTGCCCATACCCTCCCCATGCACACTGATAAATCAAATACATACAAACTGTAACACCCAAAAGCCAAGCTTTGATACCTGAGGGGTGTGGCAGTGTGGCCATGACTGCAGCATTAGCTTTTTTTTGCTGCTGGAAATTTCACTAACAAGCATTTTAGACCATGCCTATTAAGTTTGCCAGCCCATACTAGATTAAAACGAGGATATATGCAAGACATCACCAACTTCAGACCTAGACTGAACAGTAATATACAAACAACTGAGTGGCAGGTTTTCAACCCAACAAGAAAACAACAAATAAATGACAACTTTCAAATAACCCCTTATGTTTGTTAGCAGCTTGGGAGGAGGTTCAAACTGTACCAGAAACATCAAAGGTAACATTATGAAACCAAATTTAGTTATCTGTTACCAACATTGATAGGAATGGCTACCTTGAAAAACAATTGTATTAATTTATTGCTAACACCGAGTATTGAATACAGCCCAGTAAGTTAATATGTCAACAGGTGCTATTTGTTAATCTTCAACACATTATAGAGAACAGTTAAATCAAGATATGAACAAAGAAAGGCAAAACAGGCAGGACCCTTGTCCAAGCAATTATTTTGATATATCAGCAAGTTTGTGAAGTAAACAGTTGGAATATTCAGTTACATCTTGTTCATATTGTATACCTTGCATTAGCCCTTGCTTGGCAGGCCCTAGAGGTAGATTAACCAAAATACAGAAAATCCTACTCAATTTTCTGATTTTTAATGGTAACCAAAATTCCACAACTTTCTTACTTTTCATCTCTCATAAATTACATGTGTATGAAAGATATTTTGTAATTTTCTTCAAACTGAAAAGAATATCTCATGAATGCATGCACTACAGATATAGCCTGAGTACCATCCTCTATAGTGACTGCTGGGTCAATACTTTAGCAAGTGAAAGTATTGAGCCAATGGCCACTACAAGGAATGGTACTCAGGCTACAACAGACACAATGGCTACATATGCAAACAATCTGTACATGACACATACTAGTATTTGAGCCGTTTGGCATCAAAATGGTCTAGCAACAGTAATACAACACAGAGATAAGCTTCCTCATCTTTTTAAGAAACCTCCTGGAATTTTCAAATCCTGGTACGGGATATAGCGACATCAAATTTTGTGAATAAGGAAAAATGTATGCTGTCTTATGCCAACTAGACATGCTCACACACACACACACACACACCCCAGCCCAACACACCCATCTGCCACCCCCTCTGGATTTCCATGGAGAAGTGCCACAAACAGACGAGGAGGTGCCTTTACCTTGAGTAGAGGGAGGAAGGGTGGTCTGCACTGTTGTAGCATTGGGAGTCGTTGTTGGAGCTACACAAGAGCAAACCATCACCGAGTGTTACACACCACAGTTCCATTACACAAGAAGAAGAACCACATTAGTTAGATGGTCTAGTCACCCACTGACATAAGGTAGATATACTACATTTTACATGTACACAAGGACTAAGCAGAACTTGGCCTTTCCTGCTGGCAGTTCAAATGTTGCCTAAATGTACAGGCCAAAAAAACATGTATAAGAGATTCATATACTTAGATAGTGGTTAGTTTTTTTTCTATAAGCAAACATGGCTGGCAAATGTGACTGGTGTGACTATCACATGACAGTTACAGCATCAATCGCAACATTGAAGGGTTGCCTTTTCATGTCTACCAAGCTATGTACATGTACCATCTATCATTCCATAGCCCATGCCAATCTTTGTAGCAAACTATCTTATGTCAGTGAGCCTTGTTGTCTACAGGAAGAGAATACAGACATTGTAACATAACAAGACAAACATCATTGGGCAATAAGGTTAATAAGAAACATGCAATACTCAATAAGACATTTGACAAGACAGCCCTTTACGATCATGCATTTCATACCACAGGCAAGATATTTCTACAGTAATTCAAATCATTGGTGAACATGACTTGCACATGCAACAATACAAATATCAGGATATTGTCCAAATATACATGTCTACTAGGCAGTTCACAACCCCTTTAGAAGTGTACACAACAGGTAAGTCATGCCTTTACCTTGAGTAGTTGGAGCAGCAGTTGTGTCTGGAGCATCTGTCACAGCTACACCCAAAGTGAGCCATCACCAAGGATTACACCGCAGCAAGGGGGAGGGGGGCATGCCCATGCAAACATAAGGAAAGGAAGGATCATTCAAGTTATTATAATGGACTTACTCTGTTTCCTAACCCATTTTGCAATACGGTACAAGGCTGAAAATCAACACTTTTTCTGCAGGCCATGCTTTCACAATAGTCATTAAGATACAAAATTTGATGCCATGCACAACAGGAAAGGGCAGCTCAAAAATAAACTGTCTGGCAAGTCGCAGGCATGCTTCTGAGATCTCCTGTAATCCACTGTTGACCAAGTACAGTACTTTTGTACCAGGAATTTCTAGGGATATCCTGCATAAGAACTTTAGCCTTACCAGTTACCTCATGTTTTGTAATCAAGGAGAATTTAATCCAGTCTTGCCTAAGGGAAGGAGTGAAAGGCTGCAGTGTCCTTCTCCTACTAGTAGTAGGCTAACTACTATATGTAGTACTGGTGATGAATGAATTTGTAGGACATGCCAGGTACATTTTGTACTACCTCCCAAGTGGATTTTCAGCAAGACTTGATCAAAGTCCTGTTCTCTTCAAAGAAATAAAAAAAAAATACTTTTATGGCTATACAATAATGAGATCTTAATACTGTTCCACCATATTTCCTGTATGCTTTAATAAAGTTTAAATGTATAAGGATGGTACAAACTGTGTAAGGACTTCCCTACCTGAACACTCAGTGATAGTGACTGGGTTTAGGCATGCGGAACTCTCATCTCCAGTAGCTGTGCAGTTGTACACTTCTGCATCTAAAACAAGAAAATCACATCAGTACCTGTATTATACAAGAAAGATACTATAATATAATATATAAACTAGGATTTACTGTTCATTACAAGAATTTCATTTGCAAGATTGTCAGTAATTTAAAGTATGACCATTCAAATAATTTGGTATATTCCTCCAAAGTTTCTTAAAATGAATGCCTTATTTAAAAATCCCCATTGCAATAAGCTAGCTTATGGTTTGGAGTAACAAGTTTCATTGAAATCTTCACTGAATATAATTAATGTCATTGACTTGGAATGCCAACAAACACTTAACTGTGTGTGGAGTAACACAAACATTGACACAGGAACAAGGAAACTAAAAGAGGAACTTACTCAACATCAGGTTTCAGTGCTTGCCAAGATGTTTAGCAATACTGTAGGTTAACACATGTTCATGTGGACTTGCAGTTGGTTTAAATTGAAGGAGGGTAAAGAATCTTGAGGGTTTTTACAATAGTCGTATAAAACACATATACATTGTGGGTATGACTTATGTCACTATATATATGTATGAAGTCACTGAGAACATAAAACTACCAGACATTTCAAGATTTATATTACTCAGTAACTGCAGAAATATGACCCACACAAATGCACACTGTTTTACCTAACTTAAGAGAAGCCAAAAGATCAACTATACAGTTCCAGGAGTCAGACTTACATTAAAAGCATGACACGTTTTCTGGCAAGCCAACAATCACAAGTTATTTTAGGCACTGCTCATGTTCTATTTGCATTACTTGTTTGAGCAAGATCTAAGCTTTTCTGGCAAGCATACGGGAAAAGCAAAAAAAAGTGCTACCTGATTTCCTTTTCGGAGCTTTCTTTTCCTAAAAATTTCTAGAAACTGGGTACTGAAATTTTTCTTGGGTATGACAACGGACTATAAGATTTTTTAAATGGGCCTACACTAATTTCACCAAACAGATGGCAACCTTTACACTAAGCCTATTTATAGTAGTATTCGATAGGGTTCAATACAGAGTGCTTTGAAGCATGAGAATAAGTCTTTGGGGCCATTGAATTTACAGGCAAGGCCAATAATTGCCAGAAACAGCAAATTGTCAACTGCTGCTACAGACAATGTTCTTTCAATCAACCATTTCATTTCTTGCCAATTGGAACATAGGTTTGTATATATACTATTGACATATTCCATAAATGTTGAATGACCTCTAGTAATAGTCCACTGTACTCTCAAAATGACCTCCAGTACATGAATTTTGTGGAGTGTCTTGAACTGAGTGACAACAGATGCCAGCACCTACCATTGAACTTCAATGATCACTAATGTGTGAAATCATTCTATCTTGAAACTCAACCCTGCCAGTCAGGAGATCCATTTATTCACATGGATCCATCTTCTTGAAAGGCAGATTAAGTTAAGGGAACCAAAGATGTGGTATTTATGACACTGACCCTTACCGATGGGGGTCATTGATAAACAGAGCTGACCAGAGCATGGGCAAATGGCCAGAACCAACATAAGATTAAAACAGGCAATCCATTTGCAGGGATCATCTCAAAACTTATAACAACCCCTACTGCTTCTTATAGTAATATACATTTACTAGTAGGGCCTGCTTGTTACTTATTTGCTTTCTTGTAATTCATCATCATGCTGGTTGCACGGATGAACATGACTCTCTCCATCCAACCCTATCAGTGGTTCAATTTATAAGGGTTCCTAGGAGATCATAAATCGTTGTCTAGCACGTACCATATGTTTGCTTATGAAATATCTACAGCAGTGCCCGTCACGTTTAACTACCTGTAATAGCACACAGAAATGTTGAGTTGCTAGGAATGACGCTCCTCACTGAAGAACGGCTCACCTATACTACCACACGGATGACGACAATTTGCTCGGTTAAAATTTAACAAGGATACTGGAGCAAAGAAACAAAGCCCTGTGTGTTAACTACACATTTCCTTTGTAAGATACACTTCTGTGTACTGTGCGAAGGAGAACAGCTGATGCAATAATTAACCCGACTCCAAAATTATTCAACATCCTTACATGCTACTGCTTTTGTTTCTAAGTTATTAAAAGACATTGCGTCAAACAATTAGTCAGTTGTTGATACTAGATGCTTTAAAATATGAACAGACGTTATAAATATATCTGTTTTTGGATAATTTGTTGAAATTTACTCCAGATTTTTCATGCAATAATATTACGTTATATTTCTCAGGGCCAACATGTGATACCACACATGATCCTGACTCATAATCCATCATTCAATGTAAAGGTTAAAGGAGGCATAAATTACATTGTTACTGAACCTGTGCGTGGGCATGCTGACAAAGCTGAATTACATGCTGCAAAACTGTTGGGTTGCATTAATAGTCCTTCAATAGCATTAAATCAGGTTCCTTAGACCACCTCAAAACACTCAGTATTTACAATGTATTAATGTTAAATCTGGCAGTCCTGTATTTTTGTATAACAATAATCTAATATGATAAATTTTATGGCATAATTTTATGGCGTATATAAATACTAACCAGATGACGTTGTGCAGTTCACGAAGGTACAGTTGTTTGTCTGACAGAGGTTACAATCGCTGTCATAGGTGGGACATTCTGGAAAGAAACAGACAAGAATGTCGACAAGAAAAGGCAAAAACAGGTGTAACTTAATATCAAACACGTAGGCAGTCTTGTAAAATCACTTCTGCAACAAATGATTGTTCAGAACTCATACGGAGTTCCTTATTTAGCAACACAAGCAAAGGCAAGTACTGTATTTTTTCTTCTTGAGTGCAAAATACAACAGTCAACATAACAATTTCTTGTAAGGTTTCTTGTACGCAAACACTTTAAAAATAATAGTCAGCCGGTCAGACGACTTGTTTCGGCACCTTGTTCGAAAAAACACACGACTGGTCGCAGTTCGCTAGAAACTGAGGCGAATTCCACACCCTTACCTTGTCCTAGGGCACAAGAAGCCACCAGGAGCACTCCCAGTATCCAGTACATGTTGTTGGCGGTGCTGTGGCGGCCGGGAGGAGGAAGTTTTGGGAGGAAAACGGAGGATTTTGGACAGCCGACACTATCTCGTCATGAGGAAAAGTTGCAGTCGTGGAGGTGACGTCAGTGCGCATGTGTAAGCTGGGGTCATGTGACAGGATGTAACAGGTGGACTGGTCCAACTTACAATCCAGAAATGAACATTGTATCGATAAACAATTATTATACAGGTAACAAATATGCAAGAGGCTATTTCCAGTAGAGGGCTACAGTTCCAATGATACATGCATTGACCAGTACATTGCCTTTGACAGCCGATGTCCTCTGAGGAATGAAAATGTTCTTCTCTAGGCCATCCAATGGCCTTGGTTTCATACTCAAAATCAAAGATCCATTCATAGCTTTTTGAGTTGTCCTAGAAGTTTAAACAAGAGTAAGGTATCAAACACGGTATTTGATTTGTCATCTGATATTGTTATTTTTACAACTGAGAAACAATTTGATGCATTTAAAAAAAAAATAAATGCCACAACATGCATTGAGGAATGAAACGATACTTTTGAAGTCATGTAACGGTTAACGTTATACCAACATTGCTAATTGCAAGTGACCATCTGTTCATACTGTATGCCACAAAACCAGACCAAAAAATATACAAAAAGAAATGCGTACGTACATGTATCACGTCGATAGTGGGTCGCAATTTTTGGCCATTCCCATCATATCTATCATTTCCAAGACCATTGATGATAACGAAGGAGGTAACATCCTTGACCTTGTTATAACGTTAAATGCCTCCTTACGACTCTGAGCTGACTCTAACTGTACGAGAAAGGCAGTTGAGCCCAATGAGTCGCACGAGAAGAGTTTATGCTGTAAATATAAAGTACGGCAGAGGGCGGAACTTACCATTAATATATAGTTAAATGCTTAACAATTGATTAAATTCATTTTGTAAACAATCGTGATGAAATATCATACACAATATGGTCAGCATCTGTGTGTTAACCCTATTCAGACCGGGCTTTTTTGGTCATCCCTGGACCGGGGGGGGGCTTTTGAGGCCCTCCACTTCTAAGTCCTCTAACTCTTGAACGACGTGCCGTAGGGCCGCCAAATTTTCAGGACGTGATATCGACATAATATCTGACGAGTGTTTGACGTTTGACGTTACGTTGACGTAAGATGACGTAATTATGACGTCATCAATTTGATTATATTGGCCGGACCCATGAAAAAAGGGTATTCTCAGACAACTTCAAGTTATACAACAAAAAATGTAACAACAAGTGCAGATAACAGAATAATAATGTTTATTACGACTTGTATTGCCAATAGCAACATCGATGACGTCATAATGACGTCATAAAATGACGTCATGCACATCTAAGATACGAGTTAGGCTCCGCCATATTATATCCACTAACTTGAATTTTTAAAACTACTTTTTTTGCAACAAATTATCACAAAGGGCAATGGAAATAGACTAAATTCATTCATTTAGATGGTTTTTGATGAAAAAATACCAGGTAGTTACAAATTTTAAGGGATAATTAGCTTGTTATTCTTGATCTGGTCATACGGTCCGCCATCTTGGATTTTGGGCTGATGACGTCATCAAATTAGCATAATTTATGCATATATAATTATGAAAGATATGCTAAATAATATAACATTTTATTTATGTAACAAAATAGCAGTAATATAGCAAATAAATGTGAAATATACATTGTTAGAACCAAAAATAGTGATTTTTGGCAAAACTGCCTGTCAGCAAACGGTTGCCATGGCAACACGAAAAAATGGAAAATTTGTCAAACTTCGTAAAATTGTTGCCAACAATATTTTAGGAAAACTCACCAAATTTGGTGGCTTTAGCGTAAGCCGTTCTGGCGTTATAGGGCATCGAAGTTGCCGCGGGCCTCAAAAGCCCCCCCCCGGTCTGAATAGGGTTAAGACACAAATACTACTATATAACGTTACATAACCAGTGTGCAGACTAATATCAAAATGACGCAGCAAGAAAGGCCCAGATACATATTGCATATCACGTACGAGGCCTGTAATATTCTCGCACCGTTATATTACATCTAGATATTGATGTGCCAAAATGCCACAGACTTGATCATGTATTGTACCTAGCAGCGAAACATCATCATCTCAAGTA
>NC_049987.1:9742554-9794771 GCF_000003815.2 Branchiostoma floridae | reverse complement strand
GCATTGCTGCGTTCGGAAGATGCTCACGAATTTCAGAGATAAAGAACGAATTTTCTTACTTGTTGTATATTTTGTCGTCTTTTATGTTATACTTTTACGTATTGCGCAATATCTGAATCATAAAAAATCGAAGAAAATAACAAAACAGTGACGCAGTGAACGAACGCAGCAATGCCGCAAGCGTGCCGCACGTCAAGTGAGAGGGGGCCTTTAGGCTCCATCGCAGACTTCGAGCAGGGCAGGCTTTTATATTATGGGAGTGGAGGCGCTGATTCGCGATTTTCAACGTTGCATCGATTTACTTAGGTTGCGTCGAGGCTGGGCAAAACTCCCCGTTTGAGGCTCGACAGAAGTGAACCTAGCCAAAGTTTGAAAATCTCAAAGTATCCCCCCCCCCCTCACACATCTTCAGAAAAGACGCTTGAGCCGCATGTTAACGTTCCATGTTTAGGAACTTTATTCGAACTGACACACAACAAACATGTTTCGCCGTGTGGCTTCCTCAGTGTTATGGGCTCGAATGAGCATAGTACAGCGTGTCCTTGCTTATATGATTTGTCGCTTCCGTTCTTGTTACAACGTTTTTAATTTGGTGTCTATTTTTTAAACCTAGATAACTTGTTTTTTAACCATCCTCTTTTTTCGCCCTCTTTCATTTGAGGGTGCAGAGGATCTCATCCTACAATATTCTATAGATTAAATTAAATCTCGACTTGCAATGTATTCGTTGTAAGATACATGCGCCACTCACTTGCGTTCATATCTACTTTCTTGAAGAGACTACTAATTCTATCACCATGAGTTGAAAGTTTTTATAAATACTCCTTTTTTGTGGCATACAACAGGTGTCACTAACCCGCAGGCCCAGCTGAAGAATTTCGGTAGACAGTGAAAGGCCTAGGGTAACACGCACAAATGCTAATACACGCACGTACAAAACAGGTAATATTCTGAGAAAGACATAATTGGTCTCCCAAGCTCTTGAATTTTCAATGTTAGGTCACGTGCGTGTCTGAAAGACACATTTTATCCTACAGCACCAGTGCAGGGACGTCACTTCCACTTCACAGAGAGGCGTCCACACCGCATGAAAGACTTGCAGCCGAATTTCTGAAGGTGTCCAACCAACTGGGGGCCACCAACCTTGGGCGCAAAGCTAGGTCTCTTTTGATAATTCTCGTGCCAGTTTAAGGACAAGACACTCCTTTTGAAACATTCCAGACTACCAAGTAGTCACTGTTTTTTTTTTTTTTTTCATTTAGAACGTAGAATCAACGTTTAACTGAGACTGAACACTGAGACCCAGTAGAGATGAAATTCTTCATCCGACTCCTTGCTTTTCTTATCATTTCTTTGTATGAAGCCACAAACATCAATTGCGAGTCATTGCCAAAAGACTGTATAGGTCTTAGTAACAGTTCAAAGTTGAGAGTTAGCTGTGACGACCGCGGGTTGACCAGCTTCCCTGATGCCATCCCACCTAATACTTTTTTCTTATATCTCGGCAATAACCAGATCCAAACTGTCTCAAATATCCCACTGCTAACAAGTCTGTTCACATTGAATCTTAGAAGGAATATCATCGAAAGCGTGACGTGGTCGTCACTATGTAACTTGCCGCGTGTGAACTCTATAATCTTCGGAAATAACAGGATAAAAAATGTCATATTAGAAAGCTGTATCAAACAGCTGACACAGCTACGTATGCTAGATCTTTCAAACAATAAGATTACAGCCTTGGCTGAAAATGCCATTGTTCTTCCTAGCGATAAAGCAAAAATTGACCTCAGTCAGAACCCTTTCCACTGTGACTGCAAATTGCTTTGGCTGATCAACAAGGTGAGATGTCCGCAACAAAACAGCACCAGAGGGTGTGACATGGGCTCTTTCCTTTACAGCGTTTCCAACTTCAATGACCATAAATGTGCTTCACCCCAACAATTTCGTAAGTTACCACTCTTTCAGGTTTCTATTCCTTCGTTAGGGTGTGTAGCAACTACCGTACTACATACAACTGCGCCGAATATATCCACACACCAGTCAATTATAGGGCATAGTGATGAGAATATCACCCAACCAATATCAGGAACAAACCAACAAAGCACTTACATAGCCGTGACCCAACACATTACCCAAGGAATCGTCATTGCTACACAAAAGGAAGCTCACGACACGTCTAAAGAAGATGGCGTATCCACTGTTCACTTTCGAACTGACAGCACCACAGAGATAGGAAGTGCACCGGTCAGCACTGCGATAAAGAAGGGGGATGGACCAGCGATCGGAACAGTTCATGTCATCATCATGATATCAGCCGGCCTTCTCGGCTTAGTCTTCACCACCTGTCTTACCGTAAAGCTAGTCAAACACCGGCGGTTGCAGAACTCGAATAAGAGGAGGATGACACGCGTCCTTCAGCATCAGAACACCGTGCCGTTTAGTAGCCCTGCTCACATATACGACAGCACCAGCGGCGTCCAAACTAGTAGTACTGGACCCACACAAGCCATAGAACTGTCGCAGTTGGTCCCACCGATACAAAACTTATTCTATCACGCCCGTAATAATCCATCTCCACTGCCAACCGCCGAGACACGCTTCAAAACTCCGCTCCCACCGATACAAAACGTATTCTATCACGCACGTGATAATCCACCTTCACTGCCAAACGCCGAGACAGGCGCCCCAACTCCATTCCCACCGATACAAAATGTGTCCTATTACAGCAACAAATCAGCCGCTAAGCCAAAGAAGGCAAAGTCCAAAACTTCGGCAGCATAGAATCACACCACCTTAACCTTTACTTGTATCGACGTCTTGCCAAAATTACTTTACTTCCGTATCAGCCATGATGATTGTCCCTGGACCTGCACATGCACACACAAGTACTACCGTGTGATACGGGGCCTCCGTCTGTCATAATGGACTATGGTACGAGTAAAAGTACCCAAATTTACATCTGCCCTAAAGGAAGGGCTATGGCTAAATATTAATTTAAAATTTCTATTTGAGAATAGCATTCTCTGCCACATAAAGCACATCTGTAAACTGACTCAGTTATCTTGCTAATTGAGGATCCATTTGTCCTCTGTATTGCTAATCAGTCTAGCTTCTCTAGCTCGATCTAGCTACCAGGGCAGTACGTATTCAGTGTAACAAAAACACAATTTCGCCCTCTTTAACTAAATTTGGAGTCTACGTATACTGAGGATGTCATCCATAAAATTCTATAGATAAAATCTCGACATGTAACTTATTGTAAGACCCATGAGCTACTCATTTGCGTTCTTCTATCTATTTTTCGGAGAGAATACTACTTCTATCACTACAGAGCTGAAAGATAACGGTTTTTGTAAACATATTATGCGGCATACAAGTGATGCCACTAACCAGCAGTGCCAGTCGAAGACCATCCGTAGACAGTGAAAAGGTAACGCTAGCACACGCACGTACAAAACAGGTAATATTCTGAGAAAGACATAATTGGTCTCCCAAGCTCTTGAATTTTCAATGTTAGGTCACGTGTAACGGACGTCTGAAAGACTCATTTCATCCTACAGCACAAGTGCAGTTACGTCGCTTCACACTTCAAAAAGAGGCGCCCACACCGCATGAGAGACTTGCAGCCGAATTTCTAAAGGTGTCCAACCAACTCGGTCTAATAAGCTTGGGCGCAAAGCTAGGTCTCCTCTGATAATTCTTGCAAGATTAGGGACAAGGCACGTATACGTACTTTTTACTCCTTTTGAAACATTCAAGGCTATCAAGTAGTCACTGTTGTGTTGTTGTTGTTTTTTTCATTTAGAACGTAGAATCAACGTTTAACTGAGACTGAACACTGAGACCCAGTAGAGATGAAATTCTGCATCCGACTCCTTGCTTTTCTTATCATTACTTTGTATGAAGCCACAAACATCAATTGCGAGTCATTGCCAAAAGACTGTATAGGTCTTAGGAACAGTTCAAAGTTGAGAGTTAGCTGTGACGACCGCGGGTTGATCAGCTTCCCTGATGACATCCCACCTAATACTTTTTTCTTATATCTCGGCAATAACCAGATCCAAACTGTCTCAAATATCCCACTGCTATCAAGTCTGTTCACATTGAATCTTAGAAGGAATATCATCGAAAGCGTGACGTGGTCGTCACTATGTAACTTGCCGCGTGTGTATTCTATAATCTTCGTAAATAACAGGATAAAAAATGTCATATTAGAAAGCTGTATCAAACAGCTGACACAGCTACGTATGCTAGATCTTTCAAACAATAAGATTACAGCCTTGGCTGAAAATGCCATTGTTCTTCCTAGCGATAAAGCAAAAATTAAGCTCAGTCTGAACCCTTTCCACTGTGACTGCAAATTGCTTTGGCTGATCAACAAGGTGAGATGTCCGCAACAAAACAGCACCAGAGGGTGTGACATGGGCTCTTCCCTTTACAGCGTTTGCAACTTCAATGACCATAAATGTGCTTCACCCCAACAATTTCGTAAGTTACCACTCTTTCGGGTTTCTGTCCCTTCGTTAGGGTGTGTAGCAACTACCGTACTACATACAACTGCGCCAAATATATCCACACACCGGCCAATTATAGGGCATAGTGATGAGAATATCACCCAACCACTATCAGGAACAAACCAACAAAGCACTTACATAGCCGTGACCCAACACATTACCCAAGGAATCGTCCTTGCTACACAAAAGGAAGCTCACGACACGTCTAAAGAAGTTGGCGTATCCACTGTTCACTTTCAAACTGACAGCACCACAGAGATAGGAAGTGCATCAGTCAGCACTGCGATAAAGAAGAGGGATATCGATGGACCAGCTATCGGAACTGTCCACATCATCATCATGATATTAGCCGGCCTTCTCGTATTGGTCTTCGCCGTCTCTAAGGCGGTTGCAGAAGATCCGCAACTGGACCAGTGGCGTCCAAACTAGGACTGGATCCACACTTGTAAGCAGTCATATAGATCTGTCGCAAAATGATCCTATTTCGCATGTAACCCCTCTTCACTGCCAAACGCCAAGACACACTTCAAAACTCCGCTCCCACCGACACAAAACATCTTCTATCACGCATGTAACTTAGACCAGAGCAAGTAAATTTTACGGATGACATCCTTCTGGCACTCCAACATTTAGTGAGATAGCGCAGAAAAAAACAAGGCGGGCAACAAAAAAACAAGATCCCTAGATTTTCAGATTTTGAGATCATAAACCTTACAAAACAATAATCTAGGTGTCAAAACATGATATCACAAGGAACAGATTTTTTATTCCTGTATTCAACATCATTACCTGTCTTTGTAGTTGTGTATCCATCTCAAATGACTAGACGTCTAGAACGATTGTAGAAAGAGCTTGTTCTACCATCATGATCATTGGCAGCTACTGCACTTGGTATTCATGATCATATGGGACGGAACATCTTAGACTGTCAACTTTCAACTATCCTTGAGCTTGTCGTATACCAGCTCGGGTAGCAATTATACTGGATACTCATATGCAATTATAACTAAAACAAATGCAGAGAAGAGCTTGTCGTACCACCACAGGTAGCAACTATACTGGATATTCATGTGTGATTATATTTCAGCCATACATAGTATGGTGAAATATATTGTATTCGTAATGTTTCTTTCTTTCTTTCTTTCTCCTGTCAAATCTTCAAAGTGATTCATCTCCGCCGTTCCTGGACCGAATGACCTGAAATTTGGCACAAGGGTAGAGTGGGCCAATACCAAAATGTGTTTTTTTCATTATTTTCATATCTGCTCCTTAAATGATTTTATTAAGGTTTTATTGCAACTTTTGGACCAAAACTGTATAATTTGGCCCCCTGTACCATGGTATTACATCCAAATGACCTGAAATTTGGGACAGAGGTGCCCTAGATACTTATTCAAAGGATTCATGTATAATATTTGGTATAAATCACTTCAAAATGGCTCCTTAAGGAGGTTTTTGTGGGAGAGTTTTGGATATGTGAGATTGAGGTGCCGAGGTCAACGACCCCTAGGTCATTCTGGTGTGTCAGGGCCACAGGTGTGCCAGGTAGATCCAATTATCTACCTACCTACCTAGTCCATAGATATCCAGGTGGTTGGGGGACAAGGTAAATCCAATTAATGACCAGCCAATGAGCAAGCTCATTTTGCTGGAAGAGTCCATTGTTGGACAGGGGGTGTTTTTTAAAATTTACTTTTAGACTTTGGTGATAATGCCAATGTTTCTTTAGCGGAAGTGTTTTGCACTGAACCACTTGACATAAGACTACTACTGGGACAGTCCATTTTTGCACATAGGGGGGATTTAAAAAAAATTCAGTTTTGGACATGGGTGATGATTCCGAATTCCATTTGTTGAATGGAAGTTGACCCACACCTGAAGACTGCACATGAGGAGGATTCGGCAGCCAATCAGCAAGCCTGGTGTTATATGGAAGAGTCCATTCATGCACGGGGGACTTTTTTAAAATTCAGTTTTGGACTGGGTTGCTTATTATACAAAAGGCCATGTACTGTGAGTATTTCTGGACTATTGTGCAATCAGGGTGTGCTGGGAGATTCCATTCTTCGACGAAGGGGGTATTCTTTTAAATTCATTTTGTGGACTTTGGTGATTATGCCGATGTCCTATTTTAGCTGATGTATTTTTGGATCGCTCCAATTTACATAGGGGTATAACAGGAAGAGTCGATTCTTGCACAGAGGTTTTTTTCATATCTGGTTTTGGACGGCTGATGATTCAAAATTCCATTACTTAGCGGAAGTGTTTTTGGAGTCGTCTATTTTAACTTTCTTCATGGGGTGCGCTAGAAGAGTCCATTCTTGAAGGAGGTTTTGTAAGATTCATTTTTGCTCATAAATGTGTTTAGTAGTTGTAAGTCATTTTAAGCAGAAGTGTTCCATTTTTGCACATGGGTGATTTTGGAACAGTCTATTGTTACATGAGGAGGGAGATGGCTGAAATATGCTGTATTTGCTCTCAAGCAAATGTCGGCCTTTCTAGTGTTTCTTTCTTCTTTCTTTCTTTCTTTCTCCTGTCAAATCTTCAAATCGAATCAACTCCGTCGTTCCTGGACCGAATGACTTGAAATTTGGCACAAGGGTAGAGTGGGCCAATACCCTTAGGTGTTTTTTTCATTTTATTCATATCTGCTTCTAAAATGATTTTATTGAGGTTTTATTGCAATTTTTGGACCACAACTTTATATTTAGGCCCCCTGTACCATGGTATTACATCCAAATGACCTGAAATTTAGCACAGAGGTGCCCTAGGTACTTATTCAAAGGATCCATGCATAATATTTGGTATAAATCACTTCAAAATGGCTCATTATGGAGGTTTTTGTGGGAGAATTTTGGATTTGTGAGGTGGAAGTGCCCATGTCAACGACCTCTAGGTCATTCTGGAAGCCACAGGTGTTTCTGGTAGATCCAATCATCTACATACCTACCTAGTCCATGTTCCTCCAGGTGGTTGGGGGGGACAAGGTAAATCTAATTAATTATTAGCCAATGAGCAAGGTTATTTTGCTGGAAGAGTCCATTGTTGGTCAGGGGGGTGTTTTTTAAAATTTACTTTAAGACTTTGGTGCCTCTTCTCCGCAAGGAGGCGGGGGGAGGGGGCAGATGATCTAATCAAGCCTGGTCTAGTCTCGTATTCTCTCACGAGATTGAGACTAGACCATTCTCCGCGTCCAAGATGTACTGACAGACATCGAAAATTTGGAGGTACGTTCTCTACCTTTAATAAACAGTCATTGTTCGAAGAAAATTGATAGTAACTTAAACATACGTGACTGATGAACCTCTTCAACAAGACTTTGGTGATAATGCCAATGCTTTTTTTAGCGGAAGTGTTTTTGCACTGATCCACTTGACATAAGGCTACTGCTGGGACAGTCCATTTTTGCACATAGGGGGGATTTTTAAAAAATTCATTTTTGGACATGGGTGATGATTCCGAATTCCATTTGTTGAATGGAACTTGACCCCACCTGAAGACTGTACCTGAGGATTCGACAGCCAATCAGCAAGCCTGATGTAATATGGATGAGTCCATTCATGCACAGGGGACTATTAAAAAAATTCAGTTTTGGACTGGGTTGCTTATTATAGAAAAGGCCATGTATTTCTGGACTTTGGTGATTATGTCAAAGTCCTATTTTAGCGGATGTATTTTTGGATCGCTCCACTTTGCACAGGGGTATAACAGGTAGATTCCATTCTTGCAAAGGGGGGGGGATTTCTTTCAAATTCAGTTTTGGACGGCTGATGATTCAAAATTCCATTTCTTAGCGGAAGTGTTATTGGACTGGTCTATCTTACCCTTCTACATTGGGTGCACTTGAGTCCATTCTTGCAGGGAAGGGGGTTGTACGATTCATTTTTGCTCATACGTGTAATTAGTAGCTTAGGATGCTTAGTCATCTTAAGCAGAAGAGTTCCATTTTTGCACATGGGTGATTTTGGAATAGTCCATTGTTGCTTGGGGAAGGAGATGGCTGAAATATGCTGTATTTGCTCTCAAGCAAATGTCGGCCTTTCTAGTTAAACAATGTGATTGACTGTAAATTAACTGGAACAAATCCAGAAAAAAGCTTGTTATGCTATCACGGCCAGTAAATACTGGATATTCACGTGTGATAGAACACAGTCTGACTAGAACAAATTGAGAAAAATGCTTGTCGCAACTATACTGGACATTCATATGTGATATAACACAGACTGCCAATTAACAATTGGAGAGGAGACGGTGGACTTTGTCCGGGCGAGCAGCCCGCGATGATGATGATGACGTCCTGCCAAAATTACTTGACTTCAGTATCAGCCATGATGATTGTCCCTACATATGTGCCCTCCGTCGGTCATAATGAGCTATGATAAAACACAAATTTACATCTGTCCAAATCTACATGCTATGCTATGGCTAAACATTCTCTGCCACATAAGGCACATCTGTAAGCTGACTCTGTTCTCTTGCCAGGTTGAGGTTCCTTTTTTACTCTGTACTGCGTATCAGTCTAACTTCTCCTGATTTTAGGTAACAGGACAGTGAGTATTCTGTGCAACACAAACTATGCTGTCTATGGCTGTAACTGGAAACTTCCCACATTCAAGGAGGCCGGTCGAATGTTGGGCGGGCTGCTATAAGCGAGATTTAATCAGACAGTCTGGACTTTCATCTGGAAATATCATTTGTAACTCCTCCTAGTACTCCAGATCTGTGTGTCTGAGGAAGATCCCAATTAAGATAAATACCAATTAAAATGAGCTTATATTTTTTAGCCTTTCAAATTATGCAAAATCTTTGCTAGTTGCATGGAAATCACATGCTGATAGAATGAGATTAGAAAGATAGAAAATAGCAGAGAATACTAGTATATAATTTATGAAAGAATGTCGACCAGAAATCGTTGACAACTTTTTTCAATCTGTTAAGAACGTGTACATAGTTATTGAGATCGATCCGTTAGAGTGCCAATAGGGCCCAATGTGAAATACTAGCCGATGAGAATGGCCTTTACTGCGAGGTAAGAGCGCTTGTTTCAATGTCTCTAGACTCCGTTGCAGTCTTCGAACGGGGCTGGTTCTTATCGAGGGGCGGAGCGTTGGTTCGCGATTTTCAACGTTGGCTGGGTTCTCTTGTGCCGGGAAAGGGAGTTTGCCGAGGAAGGGAGTTTGCTGTGAAAGCGAGATTGCCGTGACAGCGATTCTGCCCCGTCCCGAGACGCCCCGCCCCGTTCGAATACTTCAACGGAGTCTACAATGTCTCAATGGCCGGCTTATTTGAGCAAAAATACAAGGTATCCACCAGTAGCAGACAATAGGCTGCATTGATGCATTACATGCAAATCTCAATGATTTCAAATTCTATTGTGTCAATGTTCAATATAGACCTACAAGTAGGACATTCATTTCATCGAGATTGCGTTGAAAGAAGGACATGGATGTCGTTATCCAGCGTAGAACTCGTAATGTTTTTAGAAATGTGTGTTATTAGGAAAAGGCAGTTACATTATCAGTATTACCATCATATTTATTTTGTTTAGAGCTATAAACATATAAGTACCATATGAATCTTTAAAAACTCATGCAAGAAGTAGTACTTTTTCTGGATTATAGTATCCTGCGGGAGGCAGGTAAAAGTAAGGAGATATATAAACCGTGTCTGTCAGACTATTAATACAAGGAAGACACTTTAAGATTATTTGAGCATGAATGATTGAGGCAGAAAATTATGTACTGTACATATACTAGCATATTTCAATAATTGCCTTTTGAGAAGATTCTAATCAAATCAGATCGACATCATTCTAGAAGCATACTTGTAAATTGGTTTGTAACCATTATTGTCAAAGCATTACATTAGAGCAATCGATTATCCTTGGTTTGCCTTATTGACATTGGCCAGAATATGTCTCACATCAGACAGGGAGTAAATGAGGGCTGATAAATATCCTATGAAATGTATATTGTAACTGCCAAGGCTGAGTTGCAAGGCGGGATAAAGCAAGTAGAATGTTGTAATTGTAACGCTGCTGACCTTTCGTAGTAGTGTGTTTTTCATTGTGCTCGAGCTTTGAAATACAAAAAAGTGTAGGAGTAGCCCATATGGTGCATTGAAATAATTGTATTATCATAATATCATTAATAGTTTTAGACCAGAAATTCAGAAGCTGCGGATCCAGCTAGCTTCTGAAGCGGCTTTCGCGTTCACTTTGTGACGTCAGCGAAAGGATTTTGATTTGATTAGGCATGAATCAAGAACTGAATCTGTAGGATTCGATGTTCAATAACATCAGAGACGTGTATGTTCTGTATTTGTTCAATATTACTTATCATAGTAGAATGTAATCAGGAAAATGTAGTATTTTCGGTGCCACAAGCACTTTGAGATGTCGTTACGCGTTGTGTAACAAATGCCAACTTGATCATTACTGGGAATCATTTGAAGTTCTTATTTCCAAAACTGGAGTGGCAAATAGTTGTCTTGAATATACAATCGTAGTCCAGTTTTCTTTATCAAAGTAAGTGTACTAATTAGGGGAGTATCACTAGCGCGGTGTTGATTTGTTTGATGTTCAGTTGCTTAGAAATGTAATAATAATGATAAGGAAAGGTGATGTTCAACTGGTAGTCTGGAAATGACGAATGTACAAAGTTAGCGCAGAATCACTGCAAAGGCAATCAAGCTCAAAAACAAAGAATGGCTGAGAGTTGGAGTCGGCAGACTGCATGTAACAGTTCAATTTTTCTTCACTTGGTGTAATATATGGATCTTTATTTGCACGTAAAATTTCGGCTTCTGTGTGCTTATTACCTTCGTCAAGAAGGTTGTGGTTTCAGTAGCGTGTGTCTGCGCTTTCGTTTTTAGTTGAACAGTGTAACGGTAGAATTAAAAAAGTGTGAAGGGGTGTTTTATAAATGCAAAACGAGTACGAACACAGTCAAAATACGAAAGTAAAGGGCTTCTGTGTGCTTATTACCTTCGTCAAGAAGGTTGTGGTTTCAGTAGCGTGTGTCTGCGCTTTCGTTTTTAGTTGAACAGTGTAACGGTAGAATTAAAAAAGTGTGAAGGGGTGTTTTATAAATGCAAAACGAGTACGAACACAGTCAAAATACGAAAGTAAAGGACGCATGATACTAGTGCTCATAAGTAACAAGGAAAGTCTGTTCGGTGCACATGATATCGATTGGCTGCGATCGTTCTGTGTACATGATATCGCTTGGCTGTCACATGGTACTTGATAGATGTACATAGTGAGTTCTTAAAAAAATGCATTTTAGGGGGTGAAATGTCAAAATTTATGTGAAATGTACTCTGTCTTCTCATGTTATAATGAAATATTGAGATAAAAAGAGTGAAAAAAGAGTTGGGTCCCACTATATTGGCCGGGCTGAGACGCAGTGCCTATTCACGGGCGCGATCCCGCTACTGATCGACACGGGGACTTTTGCCTGCTTTGTTTCCAACCTGGGCCGGTGCGTCCCTCCTTAGACGACCTGGTTGCCCTGGGCTCCCCCGGGGTAACCATATCGATGCCGAACTTAGCGTGGACGCCCGATCGCCATAGGACAGCACGCCGCAGAACCCCCGGCCTCAAGCGGTCCACCAACCCCAGCCTCCAGGTAGCTGGATTACAGGCGCGCGCCACCACGCCCAGCTGAGCGCTACGGCCAGTTTCTAGGAGCATATAGCTAGCAGTCACGTGACTTAGCATGACGTCACCATGCAATGTCATTCAGAAGGTGGATTACTGGTATTTCAGATACAATATCCAACATGTAGATATAAAGTTGATCCAAAAGACAAAACCAAAGACAACGAAGCTGTAATTAAACCTCCTTGGTTTTACCAATTATGAATTGCAGTGAAATCTTCGACAATACACAGTATGACTTGGTGCATGAAAGTATTTCACAACATCCCCAACATTACCCTGTTTTTCAACAAAATACACCAAAACATGAAATTTTCATATTTTTTAGGTTGACAGGTGTATGTAACCTCTGACCTTTATTTTCCCACAATGCTCGGCGCCAGCCTCGGTTTCAGGAAGTGGCCCAGCCCTTTCCTTCCTGTGTTTTTGTTTCCTCCGACAAATGTGAGCCTTTTTAGCACATTTTAGCTCAAAAACACAAGATGTCGCGGACGGGGCAGCTCATCCCCAGCCAACAGAAGCTGGCGGAGAAGCTTACAGTGCTGAACGATCGGGCAATGGGCATGCTGACGAGAATATACAACATCAAAAAGGTGAGGCTTCTCTCGGGGGAACTATTATCATGAGGGGGCGACTTGTCAGGTTGGTTTGGGGAAATCAGACGATTTTTGTCGTGTGTTGACATATTTTAGATAAAACCGAACCACACGGCAACACAATGGTGGTAAGATGGCTGTAGAAATTGAAATAATTGACCACAGTACTGTGCTCAACGAACAAAGGGCGAGGGTCCAGGGCAGGGACACAAGATGATAAAATTATTGCCTAATTTGATTTTCAAATGTCAAAATTATCTGTTCCTGAAAGTAATCCTGGAACTGCACACTACTTCCTCAGAGTGCTATACATTTCCCCAATAACTCCCAAATAAGCAAATATACGACTTTCTCAGCTATTCTAGACAACTGGAAAACCAGTGCTTTAATAGAAAGGAACCCGCAACTTTTGTATAGTATTTGCCTCAAAATCAAGTAATGGATTTGCAGTGTTTTGACTTTTAACTAGATTTGAATATTGCATTTTGATTTTAACGTTACATGTAAGTTGTTGCAGTTCAACTTGAACTATAGTATATAATTATATAAGTATAAGTTCACTGTTGGTTTAAATTTAATATGGGTTTAGCGATGCATTGCCCCAAACAACAAAACACACCAAAATGTAACATGTTTACAGTATAATCTACTACCGTACGGTGAGTGAGTGCTAGTAAGTACTGTAGGGGTGGGTACAGATACATAAATGAGGAGGCTCCTACCTAACCTCTAATTTCTAAAGAGTCTAATGGCTCTATTGCTACCTGTATTAAATATTACTATTAACATATTGCTCTATCGACACCTCAGGCCTGTGGAGATGTGAAGTCCAAGCCTGCCTTCCTCTCTGATAAGAACCTGGAGGGAGCCATCAAGTTCATCGTCAGGAAGTTTCCACATGTCGATTCCAAGAACAACTATGTAAGAACATCAGAAGGGTCTTTGTTACTTAGAGAAGATTTATAATCATAAGACTGTCGAGTATTACTTTGAATATTGAATTTCTTTCTTATTCCACAATTGGGTTTTCTTTTGGGGGGCGGGTGAATTAAAGTTATTCATATGATCATTTGTGCATGTATCAAGGTAGATCCATATTAAGGGGCTAGTTCACTTTGAATATAAATTGACATATACAGTATATGCATCTTGTTCAAGACATACAGTAGGATTTTGGAGTTTCTACGCAGATTCCTTGATCCGTATACATCCCCATGTCACGGCATGTGCTTAGGAAGGCTTGTGCCTTGTCTGCTGAACAGGATAGGGCAATGCATGTCAGTGACTCAGAGCATTTTTAACAGTTTAGCATTTGGTAACTTTGGGAATTCATATACATGCATGTACATGTAGTCAAGCAATGTGTTACACTCACATGGATAGGTTATGTCAAATTTATATGTCTACAATATATCAACCCTTTCCATTCCAGCAACTGATGGCACTCTTGGTATTTTAGATTTTATCTGCCTGTCATTGGAATAGATGGAGTTGTCTGTAAATTGTGATATATTAAGCATGTACATACCATAGCTAATATATACCACAATTTACATGTAAATCTGTATGAATGTAAATATCAGATTTTTCTGTTAGTAGTTAATCATAAGTTACTTGTTGAAATGAAATCTTTACCTCCTTCCCTCCAACACTAGACTAGATCCTATCCTCTACTCCTGTCCTTCCCTTTGCCAGCTTTCCTCTTATCACATGACTTAGCTAGTAGTGTCTCCATTTTTACTTTGGCACAAGTATGTTCTACTTGTTGCACATAATTTGACATATTTGTTGAGATAGAGATTGCGATATGGTAGAATGCTGATCCTACTAATAGTAGAGACCAAGATTATCTAGTCTCTATGGTTGGGTGGTCTCCCATTTATAAATCCTGATCATGAGTTTCAAATCAGTCCATTGATGTAAAGTTACATGAATCAATGTTGGAAAGTTCTGACCATCTTTTATTAAATGTACACGAAACATATATAGACTCTGATCTCTACAGGTAGAGTCACTGATTGTTCTGGCAGAACTCTTGATTGTTGGTTACTGAAAGAGACTCTGGTCACTATCTCTGCCAGCAGAATAAGCTATTCAAATTGCAATCACTACCCAACAGTTTTATTTCCAGAATTTAGTTTCCTTGAAACACTAACTTCCCAAAATTGTCTTTTTTTGCTTATTTGGGTTTTGTTCAGGTAAGGTTTATAAACCCTTACAAATCTTTTTTTTTAAGTGCTTGCTTTTCACTCATAACGTTATATGGTTTTTTGTATCAATATTTGGGCTTGAGACAAATCTTCTTGTGATAGTACTAGTTTTCGCTGTCTTGGAGTGTTTTTTTACTCTCAAATTCTAAACATGCCATGCCAAATGCAATGATTATCTTATTATTTTCCAGAGGTTTTTATTTGTAAGTATTTTTCCATTTGCACCACCCTCTTATTACATGTACTTGTCTGCATTAATCCATAGTTTTCACAAAGTTCATACCTGTATTTATCCCTCCCAGAATCCACCAGTTCATTGTTTTTTTTATATTTCAGCCATACATAGTATGGTGAAATATATTGTATTCGTAATGTTTCTTTCTTTCTTTCTTTCTCCTGTCAAATCTTCAAAGTGATTCATCTCCGCCGTTCCTGGACCGAATGACCTGAAATTTGGCACAAGGGTAGAGTGGGCCAATACCAAAATGTGTTTTTTTCATTATTTTCATATCTGCTCCTTAAATGATTTTATTAAGGTTTTATTGCAACTTTTGGACCAAAACTGTATAATTTGGCCCCCTGTACCATGGTATTACATCCAAATGACCTGAAATTTGGGACAGAGGTGCCCTAGATACTTATTCAAAGGATTCATGTATAATATTTGGTATAAATCACTTCAAAATGGCTCCTTAAGGAGGTTTTTGTGGGAGAGTTTTGGATATGTGAGATTGAGGTGCCGAGGTCAACGACCCCTAGGTCATTCTGGTGTGTCAGGGCCACAGGTGTGCCAGGTAGATCCAATTATCTACCTACCTACCTAGTCCATAGATATCCAGGTGGTTGGGGGACAAGGTAAATCCAATTAATGACCAGCCAATGAGCAAGCTCATTTTGCTGGAAGAGTCCATTGTTGGACAGGGGGTGTTTTTTAAAATTTACTTTTAGACTTTGGTGATAATGCCAATGTTTCTTTAGCGGAAGTGTTTTGCACTGAACCACTTGACATAAGACTACTACTGGGACAGTCCATTTTTGCACATAGGGGGGATTTAAAAAAAATTCAGTTTTGGACATGGGTGATGATTCCGAATTCCATTTGTTGAATGGAAGTTGACCCACACCTGAAGACTGCACATGAGGAGGATTCGGCAGCCAATCAGCAAGCCTGGTGTTATATGGAAGAGTCCATTCATGCACGGGGGACTTTTTTAAAATTCAGTTTTGGACTGGGTTGCTTATTATACAAAAGGCCATGTACTGTGAGTATTTCTGGACTATTGTGCAATCAGGGTGTGCTGGGAGATTCCATTCTTCGACGAAGGGGGTATTCTTTTAAATTCATTTTGTGGACTTTGGTGATTATGCCGATGTCCTATTTTAGCTGATGTATTTTTGGATCGCTCCAATTTACATAGGGGTATAACAGGAAGAGTCGATTCTTGCACAGAGGTTTTTTTCATATCTGGTTTTGGACGGCTGATGATTCAAAATTCCATTACTTAGCGGAAGTGTTTTTGGAGTCGTCTATTTTAACTTTCTTCATGGGGTGCGCTAGAAGAGTCCATTCTTGAAGGAGGTTTTGTAAGATTCATTTTTGCTCATAAATGTGTTTAGTAGTTGTAAGTCATTTTAAGCAGAAGTGTTCCATTTTTGCACATGGGTGATTTTGGAACAGTCTATTGTTACATGAGGAGGGAGATGGCTGAAATATGCTGTATTTGCTCTCAAGCAAATGTCGGCCTTTCTAGTGTTTCTTTCTTCTTTCTTTCTTTCTTTCTCCTGTCAAATCTTCAAATCGAATCAACTCCGTCGTTCCTGGACCGAATGACTTGAAATTTGGCACAAGGGTAGAGTGGGCCAATACCCTTAGGTGTTTTTTTCATTTTATTCATATCTGCTTCTAAAATGATTTTATTGAGGTTTTATTGCAATTTTTGGACCACAACTTTATATTTAGGCCCCCTGTACCATGGTATTACATCCAAATGACCTGAAATTTAGCACAGAGGTGCCCTAGGTACTTATTCAAAGGATCCATGCATAATATTTGGTATAAATCACTTCAAAATGGCTCATTATGGAGGTTTTTGTGGGAGAATTTTGGATTTGTGAGGTGGAAGTGCCCATGTCAACGACCTCTAGGTCATTCTGGAAGCCACAGGTGTTTCTGGTAGATCCAATCATCTACATACCTACCTAGTCCATGTTCCTCCAGGTGGTTGGGGGGGACAAGGTAAATCTAATTAATTATTAGCCAATGAGCAAGGTTATTTTGCTGGAAGAGTCCATTGTTGGTCAGGGGGGTGTTTTTTAAAATTTACTTTAAGACTTTGGTGCCTCTTCTCCGCAAGGAGGCGGGGGGAGGGGGCAGATGATCTAATCAAGCCTGGTCTAGTCTCGTATTCTCTCACGAGATTGAGACTAGACCATTCTCCGCGTCCAAGATGTACTGACAGACATCGAAAATTTGGAGGTACGTTCTCTACCTTTAATAAACAGTCATTGTTCGAAGAAAATTGATAGTAACTTAAACATACGTGACTGATGAACCTCTTCAACAAGACTTTGGTGATAATGCCAATGCTTTTTTTAGCGGAAGTGTTTTTGCACTGATCCACTTGACATAAGGCTACTGCTGGGACAGTCCATTTTTGCACATAGGGGGGATTTTTAAAAAATTCATTTTTGGACATGGGTGATGATTCCGAATTCCATTTGTTGAATGGAACTTGACCCCACCTGAAGACTGTACCTGAGGATTCGACAGCCAATCAGCAAGCCTGATGTAATATGGATGAGTCCATTCATGCACAGGGGACTATTAAAAAAATTCAGTTTTGGACTGGGTTGCTTATTATAGAAAAGGCCATGTATTTCTGGACTTTGGTGATTATGTCAAAGTCCTATTTTAGCGGATGTATTTTTGGATCGCTCCACTTTGCACAGGGGTATAACAGGTAGATTCCATTCTTGCAAAGGGGGGGGATTTCTTTCAAATTCAGTTTTGGACGGCTGATGATTCAAAATTCCATTTCTTAGCGGAAGTGTTATTGGACTGGTCTATCTTACCCTTCTACATTGGGTGCACTTGAGTCCATTCTTGCAGGGAAGGGGGTTGTACGATTCATTTTTGCTCATACGTGTAATTAGTAGCTTAGGATGCTTAGTCATCTTAAGCAGAAGAGTTCCATTTTTGCACATGGGTGATTTTGGAATAGTCCATTGTTGCTTGGGGAAGGAGATGGCTGAAATATGCTGTATTTGCTCTCAAGCAAATGTCGGCCTTTCTAGTTAAATTCATTTTCATTTTTCACCCCTTCCACCTGTGTTCTAATTTTAATTGCCCACGTGCCTGCAATTTTGCTCATGATCATTTTAATCAAATTAAGATGTATTTGCCACTAAGTGCTGTAGAGTTAGATGTAACAGTACGCTTTTTTAACCATGACAATTTTTTGCCATATCTTATCCTTGCATGTGCAGTGGACAATGCCTTTTGTGCAGGTTAGTTGAGTCGTCTTTTGCTCTGGAGAGGTTTACATGTACGCACTGTTGCACTGCACTTTGGTGTGGTCAGGCTTTTATTTTTTTCTTAAACCTTTTTTTTTCTGATAAATTTTGGTCACATGTAGTATTCTGTTGAATACACTTGCATTTCGATGTGAGGTAGAATGGCACTACCACAAAGCACAGCGTTAAAATGGTATGTAGGTAGATCACACTGCACACTAGTATGGTATCACTCACATGCCTAATTACTCTGTCTTCTCTACTCCTTTCTCTTTCATTCTTGCATTCTCTGCATCTTTCAACTCAATCTTCCTGACTAATGTTTTGTGGACTAATTTTGGCATTTGTTATGAGAGGAATTTATGATTTCTAAATCTACATGTCACCATTCATCCATTGTATGATATCCTCAGAAAATGGGAACTTTTTGTCAAAAATTTAGCACTTGAATGAAACCAAATATTAAAAGTGAGAGTAGTGGCTGAAAATGTCAGATTTGAAACAGGGACTGTTTCACTACATTTTGAAAGTCCACTTTTTACATTATTTCAAATATCACTGCATACCCTCCATATATATATATATATATACCAACCTAGCATGTGGTTTATAAGCACTGAAATAAGTAAAACTTGGGACAATTTGCAGCAAGTACAATACACATGAACTTTGTGCTAACTTGTTCCAGTTTACATCTTGTTGCAAAAATCTTTTTTTCACATTTTCCCTTAAGTGTCTTTCTTCAGATTCAACGTTCTGTCATGAGCTTCCCTCAGTCTCTGTCCTCGCTCAAATTGAAATTGAAATAAAGCTGGTTCAAGTTTGTCAAAAAAGACAACAACAATGGCCATGTGAGAATAGTCTGCTTGGTATACGCAGAACCTAATTTGCACTTAACAAGTTGTTTTGTCACATATTCCAGATAAAATCGGGAGGGAGTAAACACACTGAATTATGCATGTTTGATAATGCACAATCTTTCCCATCTCAAAGCAGATACTGGGAGAGCATCTTCATTGAACATTAACCTTGTTCTTCTTTTAAGAAATGTGGAACCTCCAAGTAGGCTTTAAAGAATTATTGTAAAGAAAATCTAATTTCAGAATAATTCTTATTTGACATTTCTGTATGCCCATTTACCATTTTAGCAAGGGGTATGCTAGAAATTATATTCCTATGGTTTATCCTTCCTAAACAGTGGTCAATCATACAATTGGTAGCCTCTGCGTCATACATTGAACAAACAAAGAATCTGAAATAGTTTGGTCAAGAACTATAAATTATGATATGTTCTTGTGTTTGATACACCTATATTATATGAATTTCTGTCCGTCTGGTTGCTATGTAATATGTATGTATATACATAGGGTGAACTATGACTCAAAAGCATGTACATTGTAGTTTTGGAATATGGTGTTTTCTTCATACATAGAATATTTGGAGTGAGTGAAACGTCCACTGTATCATAGAAATTTTGGTTCACCTTGTTGCTATGACCTTTGCCCCCAAAGTCTCAGCTGCAGCAGGTCAACAACATCAAGGGAGAGATCATGAAGCAGCTCTCACTCTACTACTTCACCTTCGTGGACGTTATGGACTTCAAGGTACATGCACACAGCTGGTTTGTTTAAACATTATCCGGTGTATCTTATCAAAATCCTTTCATTCATAAAATTGGAATTGACAAAATACTTGCACTACATGTATGTATGCAGATATACAAAAGAAGATCGGTCTCTACTCAGTCACAAAGATAAGGAAATTGCATGAAAGGAACATGGGTCTTAATGATGGTAATTCATGTGTGAGAATGATTTTGATATTGAGTTTTATTGTGGACTGACATATTTATTTTCACTCCGTGTTTGTCTTGTATAATGTATAGGACCATGTCAGTGAGCTGCTGACAACAATGGATGCCTGCAATGTTCATTTTGACATTGTAAGTACTGTAAAACTATCCTTAGACAAGTTTAAAGCCATAAACTATAAAGATTCATGCAGTTAGCTAAAATTGGTTCTGATTATTATGAAATGTACAATCCAATACTTGCCCTCCCATGTCTTTTGTCATATATTGTATACACATGACTCACGTCTTGAATGGAATGTTTTTATGCAGCTTGTGCTGAAGTCATCATTACCTTTTTTGCCTATATTTACATAATGATAATCATATCTTATTGCATACATTGCACCTACAAAAATTCACACATTTTGAATCCATCATCGCAGTTTACATTCAATTTGTAATAACTGGTTTTCCTCCCACCACATACAGACGACGAACTATGACCTGACAAAAGGTTACCTGGACCTGATCATCTCGTACGTGTCGCTGATGCTCCTCCTGGCACGTATCGATGACAGGAAGGCAGTGCTGGGACTCTACAACTATGCCCACGACCTCACACATGGCAAAGTGTGAGTAAGACTAATACATGGTGTTCTGTGGGATACATACATGTAGACTAATAGAGAGTACAAAATGTACTTCACGGTGTATTCTGTACTAGCTCGACCAGCAGTAGAATTGGCCAAAGGCTAGGCCTGATGTGGAATATACTGTGTTGTATTCTTTTTATGCCATGTCCACCCGAAAAAATGCACTTATTTCATTGAAAGATGTGCCATAAGCTGAGAAAATCTGCTATCCTTGAACAAAAAATTGAAATAACATTGATTACAATGCCCGATATTCTAGTTTTCAACAGCAGTGCATACACAAAATGCGTTTCCTTATTAAATGCAAGCCTGTGTTTTGTTCAGTGCCTTTACAAAGAATAATAGTTTTGCGTCAGTTTTATGTCAGTTTGAACAGCATATCTCAAAACGCGTAACTGGAAGACATTCTTTGTTTCCAGAATCATTTCCAATTGCTTGAGAAATTGCTATTTGGCATGTCTTATTACTAGTACCTGGATGTCTAACCTTCATTGACAAATTTGATTATTTCAGACATTTGCTTTCTGATTATTACTATTGCTCAACAAATGAAACACCAGTTGTATTTATCAGACTTAATTTTATAATGTTGTTGGTCATGGATAAGGGCTTAAGGACTTACCTTTTTTTACAGGGATCAGAATTTTGCCCGTCTAGGCCAGATGATACTGGACTACGAACAGCCACTGAAGAAGTTACAGGAGGAGTTCACCCCTCACAGCAAGGTATATGAGACTGTGTATCACTGCCGTACCATGTATTTAGAGAGGACTTAAGAGTGACCACGTTCAGTCAAGTCGTGCAATGTCTACTATGGCACAAAAGCACCAAGTACATAAAGAATTACTAAGAACGGCAGGAATTTTTAACTAATGCGGTAAGAATTACCGGGTATGGCAAGAACATCTATTGATGAGAGTTTAGTGGGGTTTCTGTGTACTGAAGTGCTGTACTATGGCACAAATGTGCCTTTGTAAAAGAATAATTGTGCTGTACAAAGTTTAATATCGACAATATTTTGATAAGCATAGTTGTTTTTAAATAGCAGTAAGTAGACAATAAATGTATTGTAGTAAGGTTGTCAATCTGATTGTATTTTCCAGTGCAGTTCAGTGCATGTGTTTGGGTGCACTGCGAAACTGTTAAACTTTGCTTGTGAAATAATAAATCAAATCATCACATCATATCTTGCGTTATTGTATATTAGCTGGTTGCCTGCGCCCTGCTGTCCCTGCACCAAGTCTACCCCCGGAGGAACCTCCCAGCTGAGCAGTGGAGACAGGCCCAGATGCTGAGTCTGGTCAGTGCACCAGGACAGATGCTCAACCCTGCACAGAGCGAAACTGTAAGACTTTCTCTCAGTCTCACACACACAGACACACACACACACACACACACACACGCACACACACACAGGCCCAGATGCTGAGTCTGGTCAGTGCACCAGGACAGATGCTCAACCCTGCACAGAGTGAAACTGTAAGATATTCTCTTAGTCTCTCTCTCTCTCACACACGCACACGCACACACACACAGACACATACGCACACACACACACACACACACACACACACACACACAGGCCCAGATGCTGAGTCTGGTCAGTGCACCAGGACAGATGCTCAACCCTGCACAGAGTGAAACTGTAAGATATTCTCTTAGTCTCTCTCTCTCTCTCTCTCTCTCTCACACACACAGGCACACACACAGACACACGCACAAACACACAGGCCCAGATGCTGAGTCTGGTCAGTGCACCAGGACAGATGCTCAACCCTGCACAGAGCGAAACTGTAAGACATTCTCTATATGTTAGTCGTTATTGGTCTCACACACACACAGGAGCTTTAAGAGAAAAGACATCAAGCTTGGCTACTAAAATTATGGATTGGGAGGAATATTACCATTCTACAACACAATGGGGATCTATTTCTTCATGTTTCAAGTAGATTGACTATTTAAGACACAATGAGGTGCATCAATGTTGAAAACGTAAAACTGTCATAAACTTTGGCCTAGAAAACATGTATTGGTCAGAGTCATTCTGGACCCACAACTCCATGACTGTAGTGCTGAAGTTTGTTATATTATGATTGCTGTGCCTAGCAAACCTATTTGGGCAAGGTTATTTCTATGAACAATCCTGACATTAAATAACAGATAATTTCTGCCATTGTTGTTGTTGCAAGATCATGAATTTAACTGAACTGAACTGAACTGTTGTTGCCACCGGTGGCCTCACAAGTGTTGTACATTTATATAAGACATTTCTTTGTTCCTTAAAGATGCCCTGTGAGTACCTGTCAGTGGAGACCATGGAGAAATGGATCATCTGTAAGTATCCTCAAGGAAAGGAACTTCATTCCTTACAGTATAGCTTAAGACTTGAATCAGAAAGTTGTTCTATTGGCATACTATATTAGTAAGAATGAGCAGTAATGCCGCCAAGAAGTCAAACTGAGCAAAATGGCCTCCTTCTCCTTACTAAAGATAGTCGTAACTTCTACAGGTTGACCTGTCTTTTAAAGTTCCTCTTCTCCTTACTAAAGATAGTCTTAGCTTCTCAAAGTTCCTCTTCTAGCCTCTAATCAGATGTATTGAGGAAAAAGATTGTAAATGGATGTTGACAGTGTTGCTGTTCCCTAGTTGGTTTCTTGCTGTGCCATGGACAGCTGACACAGTCGGACTCTGCTGTCCAGCTGTGGCGACTAGCGCTGTCTGGGAACTATGTCATCACGCTGTTCAGAGACGAGGTGCTGTATATTCACAAGACTGTGGAGGGGGTTTTTGAGGGGATCAAGGGGTAAGTCTGTCATACTTTCTTTTTTCCTTGTCATGTTAAACCGGGGACTGTCTTCAGGACCTGTCTCTCCGTCCTGGGATGGAACATGATTTCATAAGCTTAAAATTTAATGACAAATTTTACATTGTGTGTTCAAGGGTTGTTTCTTTGTTACTAGCGTGTAGTGTGGTTATTCCCCACATGATGTGTATCATGTGTTTGTGGTTAAGCTGTAAATGAAATGTTGCTCTGTCTCGTTTGTTACAATGTAACTTGTGTTTGCTTTCAGATACGGGAAGCGAGTGACTGAAACAAAGGAGTGTGCCAATTATGCTGTTGTTAATGCGTAAGTACTAGTAACCAGAGTTATCAAACTGGGATTGAAATAGACAAATTTACTACTTAAGGGCATAAAAAGAAATTTTTAACTGTGTTTTAGAATGTAATCTCAGCATTGAAAGATACATTTTCACAGTAAACATGATGTAATAATATTTTGCTTTTGTTTTAAAAATCAGATGTTTTTGATGAACTTATTTGAATCTGTTGTGCAGGGGCCCGTTTCACCGAGAGAGACGAGCGTTCCTGCGCACAGCTCTGAAGGAGTTGGTGATGATTCTGGCCGACCAGCCTGGTTTACTGGGGCCCAAGGTAGGGCTCTTACACACTCTAACTTTAGATTTTACCCATTACTGTAAATGTAGAAAATTTTGCGGTTGATCACGCTAGCTTTGTCAAAATCAGAAGCGGACTGCTCTGTCCATTTGTAAATTGTAGCACCCTTGCTGAGTATTTAATTCTGACTGGTGGTTTGTCGAGCCCTCGGTTTTTCATTACTGCATGTGACCACAGTACAGCACTGTAAATGCATTTAAGTTCGTAGGATGGCACTTCTGTGAATGCTACAGCGATCTCAAAACCACTGTGAACACTCCATTTTCCGCAAATTCTTTTAAAGACCTAAAACAATCATACAAGTTTTGTATAAATTATGTTAAAATGTGGCAGTATTTCTAAAGGTTTGTTTGTTTTTACCTTTTCTGCAGGCTTTGTTTGTGTTTATGGGCCTGTCGTTTGCCCGAGACGAGGTACTTTGGCTACTGAGACACTCAGAAAACCCTGCGCCCAAACTCAACAAGCGGCCCAATCCTGTGGACTACGAAGACAGGTGGGTAGCCTTTATCTGTGCTTCATCGCAATTTCAACATAATGTTTCCTTCTACGTAGTCCAACAATTGGATAAGCTTACATGTTTTAGTTCCTCATAATATATATTGTATGAAACTATCATAATCTGTTGTTTCTGCAGACAACTGCCAGAGTTGCTGTATTACATGGAGGAGTTGCGTGGACTTTTGCGGAAGTACAACCAGGTCATGCAGCGGTACTACGTACAGTACCTGAACGGCTTTGACTCCATTGTGCTCAACAACCTTGTGCAGGTAGGTTTTCTCTGCAGCACGACTCTGTTGCTGGCAGTACAACTTATAACATGGCCACGCTTTCTAAGTAAAAAAAAGTGCTGTGATTTTAACTTGTTTCTAGAATTGTGAGGATTTTGCTGGTTTTACAAAGTCAGTACCAAAATGTTGGATCTAACAGAACGCCATGTTTTGAGTTGTTTTGCATGAAAAATGATAAAGCATGACCACACAGATACATTGTACCACCATGTGAATTTAAAATTGCATGCTCCAATGTATATTAATTGAGTCAATTGCATGAAAGGTGTGAAATTAGATGTTACTATTTGTATTTGGATGGCAGTAGTAAAACATGATCAATGCACGCAAAGCTCTTTGTAATAACCCATTTAATAACCTTCCTTTAAAAACACCATTGCCTAGCATGCCAGTTGCATTGTCTTTCTAGATATGTAATAGTCATAGAATTGTCATAGATATGGATCTAACACTCTGCATTTCTGCTCTTATGATTCCCATATTCTCATTGTACATCATACCCTCTCTCCCACATCCTTCTCACTCATGTTTGATGAAAAACACACCCCTCCCCTGTAAAGTACCTCTAGTATATGCCTTGTCTTTTTCACACCTCTGCTTCTTCTCAGCGTAACATTTATATCTTGCACAGTGGCATGGTCAATTTCCTACTGTAGTATAGAAAACTGTAGACCTTAACCTGTTTCCTGCCTCAGTCTCCCACCTTACCCTCCACTCTGAGTCAATGTTCACTTCCAAGTACATTTCAAATTCCAAGTGCATCTCAACCTCTCAGCTCTGCTTCTGCCATAATCTAACTCCATCACATGTAAGGCTTTAGGATCATTTTTGGCAAGAGGTGGTTGAAATTTTCTTGTGGACTTCTTCTTCCTCTCTTGTAATGCTCTCCCCACCAAAGAATGGATTGCACCAGGTAGACCTAACTTGTAAAATCTGCTTGAGTTTTGATATTTTTGTCTGCATGCGATTTAGTGTGCTAGATGCTACTAGAATTACTCTGTAGAGACTTGTCATGGTACCATAGAAAACTGCTGTCAAAGATTTAAAATCTGCTTGTACAAATTATTGGAAATGCAACTGTAGTTTTGTGAATAAAGTAGTAGATATATGCAGGTATCGTTTTGTTCTATTGTCATGAAGGGTTTCAGATTGAATGTACTGTGTATTAGGAAAGTTTTTTTGTGTTTGCATCAATGTTTGAGCACAGAAGGCATGTTCATAATTTGGCTGCCATTTTTGCTGATCAAAACGGCAATTAATCAGCTGCTCATGCTGAAATATTGACATTTACTTTTGCCTTGAAGCTCAGTTTTATAAACATTTTTTTCTACACAGGAGTTTCTGATATATAAAGTGGTTCAACTGCAAGAATATTGACCAAGAACACATAAAAAAGACGGTGTACCCTGATATTGTATATGCTCCTACCCCCTTGAGCTTGTCACTCTTTTGGTAACCAAAGTTCTCTTGTGTTTTCCTGCGGCCTATGCAAGCCTCGCTTGCGTGCGAGAGAAAGTTTCAACAGCAAACGTAACCCTACGTGCCAGGAGGACTGGGTAAGCCAGTCTATCTTGGAGTTGACGTTCCCCACCAGAAATAACTTTCGCCTGGCTGTGAAGTTGGTTTGTTCTTCTCCTTGGCACAGACTTCACCAATCTTTTGTTTCTGGAAGGAAATCATACTCCACAACTTTTTTTTGTCTCCAAAAATTTGTCAAAAGAAGCATCCATGGAATGGTGAAATAGTCCCCCCTCTCCCCCTGATTCCCCTTTTTGTATTCAAACTTGCTGTTTCTATGAGCACTCTCAATATAAAGTACTGAGTGGTGTATTTGTGTCCCCTCCCTGTTAAATTACTAACCCTTTAACCAATTCTTTGCTAGTATCTAAGTACTAATCCAATCCCCAGGTGGTATACAGGCATTGTGGAACTGAGATCATCCTTTTGAAGTGCTGCATGTACAAACAATATATCTTGTTGAAATCTAATGTTAAATTTAAATTTTGTGGCAGTGTATACATCATTGGTACATGGAGGCTTCTTAAGATTTCAAGATCCTGAAACAAGAGAACTGTATAATTGCACCAAAGACATTTTAAACATATTGAGAGTTTTAACTGCAATGTAAAATTTCTGTCATGTATCATTGATTGATAAAATTTTATTCTGCCTGTACCTCAAAGTACTTCTTGTTTGGCAGACTCAAGAGTATCATCCATTTTGCCTGTGTGTCCCCTGTTTCTGTAAGTGTGACATAGTAAGGTTGTACTGTGCGTTCCCAGCACTGCTGTTAGTTGCCACGTTGGCCTCTGCATTGTTTGCCTTGTTTTACACCTTCCAGAATCTGTCCGTGTGCCCAGAGGACGAGTCTATCATCATGTCATCTTTTGTCAACACTATGAACGGGCTCTCTGTCAAACAAGGTACTACATGTATACATGTTACCAGATACAAGTATAAAAACCAAAGACAATGCTACTTTTGCATGCTGCAAAATAAATAGAGTTGTTTATTAGTTGCTGCATGAGAGGATTGTATTAGAAGTCATTTCTTTATAGATTTTAGACCAGATGATATCCTTCTCACATTGATGAAGGTTAGACATCCAGGTAATAAGATAAGCCAATAAGCAGTTACTCAAGCAACTGGATATGATTTTGGAAATGGTCAGACGTTTCAGATAGTCATCTGGTGTCTTTCGTCAGTTCTTTCGTCAGTGTCTGTCTGAAACATCTGACCGTTTCCAAAATCATATCCAGTTGCTTGAGTAACTGCTTTTGGGCGATATCCTTGTCTATATTTCAAAGGTTGGTATGCTAGACTTTGAGAAACATTTCGTTCACTTGAGTAAAAACATATTAAACTATGACAACTACTGACAAATGTAGGTAATATCTAAGCTCTGTTTACATCTGACATCACCACTCTTTCTCCTTGCTTCGTTATCATAGGGACAACTCTTCTTTGTGAGTTTTGAACATCAAATCAGTACTCTCCTGTCCTTTATTTACATCTTAATGTAGCTCGTCTACATGTACATGGGGTTGAGGTAGAAGTGTTAACGCTGTTGTGATCTGGCACACTTGTTTATCCATTCTAAAATCTGTTCCAGAAATGTATTAAAGAGGGAAAAGAGCTATTGTGCATGAAGTGGAAATTCAGAAATGATTATGTTTCAAATTATACATGTGTTTGTATGTTACAGTTGAGGAGGGGGAGATATTTGACTTCCGAGGCATGAGACTGGACTGGTTTAGACTACAGGTACTTCACTTTCCTGATAATCAAATAGGAAATAGACGATTAGACGGCATAAATGTACCATGGGCTTCATTGACAGTTTCTAACCAGTGTTGGATGTAGTCATCTCATTTTATTGAAATGAAAAAGCAATGATACCACTTTTTTTTTATAGTGTGATAAAAATGATTTAAACAAACATTAAATCTGACTTTCAGTGATGTCAGTAACGTTACATATGTAAGTACTTGTCCCTTGCCTACCAGTCGAACACCAGTGTGAGTTGAGCTCAACTAGTTCTACAATAGAACCCTGACCTTGCACGGTTTATGAACATGGTTGTAGTAATCACAGTTCTAGCATTAGTTTTAGTAACATTTGTTAAAAGAAGTTTGATTTTCCCTCCCTATTAGGCCGACAATGTACAAAATGTATATCGGTGTGATAGAGCCCAGCTTTTTCTTCATGTAAACCCTGACCTAGCACAGTTCATAGATACAGTAAAAGCACATCCCATCTGCCAGCTTATTTCGTGCAATTATCTGTATGGTGCAGTAATGCATGGTTATCCAGCTGGACCACACCGGTTTGAGATTTTGGGATTTTGTGCAATTAACAGAAGTGTGCAGCTATCCATTGTGCAATTAACTGGCCTCTACAGTATATATCATCAGTTTTTAGTTCCAACTGTGCCCTTGGTCCCTCCCCACCAGGCCTACACCAGTGTGTCGGACCCAGCTTTTCTACATGTAAACCCTGACCTAGCACAGTTCATAATATCATCAATTTTCAGTTCAAACTGTGCCCTTGTTCCCTCCCCACCAGGCCTATACCAGTGTGAGCCGGGCCCAACTGGTTCTGAGGGAGAACCCTGACCTAGCACAGCTCATGAACACCTTCAGTTTTAGTTACATTAGTTCAAACTGTGCCCTTGTTCCCTCCCCACCAGGCTTATACCAGTGTGAGCCGGGCCCAGCTGGTTCTGAGGGAGAACCCTGACCTAGCACGGCTCATGAACACCATCACCTTCCACACCTACATGGTGGACAGTCTGGACGAGATGGCCAAGGAGACCTCCGACCTCTCCAATTTCTGGTACAAACCTTCTGTTGTTTCTGATGTTTACTGTGACAACAGCAGCCTAATGTTTTATGGCTCACACTAACTAATAGTGTACTGCACTCACTGATTATGGAATTGTCTATTAGCCAAGCCGTGTGCCTACAAAGCCATCGTGTTACTCCAAAGGTTGGTTATACTGGCTATATACATACCCACATGGATACAGAAATGTTCTGTTTATAATATTAGTGTGATGTACTTAAACTTGTAACTGACTGCAGTATCATGCAAGCAAAAGAGAGTTGAAGTATTTGTCATCATTATTTCTAATTATGTATTTCATGCAAGTTGTGGATAACAATCTGTTCTGTTATCTTCATGATTTAAACTTTTTAGAATTCATTCTTCTTTGAATTCAACATATTTGGATAGTTGACGTTTACTGAGTGATGTTTTCCTCCCCCCAGTTTCTATGGCCGTCTGTTTGAGCAGTACTTCCAGTGGTGCCTGGAGACCCCGTCCCAGATGCGCTACTCCATCAGCTTCCCACTCATCTGTTCCCACTTCATGAACTGCACCCACGAAATCTGTCCTGAGGAGGTAGTGGTGGGGTCCTTACTTATATTATCCCTTCCCTTCTGAGTGGACCTATCAATGCAAACCCTTCAGGGGCAGGCTGTAATGAATTTGACTGCTATCACCCTTTCTCTTTTTTTCATTTAAGATTTTTATACTTTTCCCTCATTGGTTGCTCGGAGTTTTAATTTGCCTGTCATTTCCTTTTGCTGCAAGATGATTTGCTGAAGTTTTCTTCCTTTTTGCTGGTGGATTTCACTGCTCAACTTTGTGTTATTTGATCATTATCATTTCTTGAGGTGTCAAATTCATGTTTGTAATAAAAAAATTGTTGAAGATTTCTAGAAGTTAGCATTCTATCAAAATAAATGTACATGTATGTTGAAACGACTGTATGGCTGATACATGTAAAGCTATCAATATCAAAAAAAGGCTAATGGAATGTAATGAAATGTAATAATGTGAACAAAAGAGCTACCACTAAAACTTTCCAGCCCCAAGGTGTTGCACTGATAGGTGCGTACATTTTCCCCTGGCCATTCCCTATGATTTGCCTCCGCATTTTGTCTCCCTACTGAACTGCCACCAACTTTTCACTAATCTTTTGTGATGTGCCTTTCAGAAACCAATGCTGTCATACAAGCAAAATGTATGCATTCATATTTCTTATGTACAAGCTTGGTAGCACTCGCTCGTGGCAAACAGTGGCAGCAGAGATGCACTGTATTTTCCCATTCTGGTCAGCCTGTGTAAGCTCTGCTGTATGTGTTAAAGGCATGGACAGTGTATGAAGTGATCTGAAGGCTGGCAGTCTTGTTGCTGTTGTGTTCATGACTGCAAAGAGCTGAGAGTGGTTCAAACAAATGCATCTTTTCCTAGTGCATGATATTTCTTGTGGCTTCATGTCTGCATGCTACAATGTTGCACAACGACAGATCTATGAATGAAACCTTCAGCTGAAATGAGGATGTAATGTTACCATGTATACGCTGCATATTGTATACGATGTATACAAACACAGAGTTTGTACAAGTGCTCTGGAAGGCAGAATGGATTTTGTAAGCCAGCTTTAGGATGTTCATTAATCATAATATGACTGAACCACACAGTTGAGAACTACTGGGGGTTCAACAAGAGAGAGAAAAAGTCAGGATACGAGTTTCTGTGAACTTCAGTCCAAGGTGCACAAAAGCCAAACTGTAGTGATAGCTGTAAGGCATGAATTTGCAAATACACTTACATCAGACTTAATTAGAAATATAAATATGTATAACTGGATAATGTCTACTAGGAGACAGTCACTTAGGAATTTCTAGAAAGGAGAGAAAACTTGTTTTACAGCAGTTTTCGAGCATGAAACTAACTCAAATGACTTGCAGCCCTCCAGTCAGACCAGGAAGAGAAGTCAGCATGCATAGAGAGGAAGAGAAGTCAGCATGCATGTGCATGCATTCATATCCTACTATTACGAATCTACATCATGTACATGTAACACCCAGCTTAGAGGAAGTACATATTTTGTAACTTATAGCTGTCCATACATTTGTTACAGCGACACCATATTGGGGACCGTAGCCTATCGCAGGCCAACTTCTTCCTGGATGAGATGGCGAAGGAAGCCAAGAACATCATCACCTCCATCTGTGATGAGCAGTGTAAGCTTGGAGATCAGGTAAGAGAGAACTTACCATGTAAGCAGACCAGTTGGGAATAATGCACAGTAAGCATTATTCATTGCACAACTAATGTACCTTACAAAAGGCTGTAGTATGGGATGAGAATGTGTTTGTACAGAAGAATTTTAACAATGTCAAACTTTGGTATGTTCTTGTATGGGACCCTCGAACTTTTGTGATGTATGGTCAAGAGTACTGAGGCATCGAAATGTACTTATACATGTATGTAGCAGGAGGAGAGTGATTTTGATAATCCCTACTGTCTTCATGTACAATACCAGGGCTCGAAATTCATTTTTGGGATTAGGTGCACTGGTGCACCCAGCTTAAAAAATTGGGTGCACCAAAAAAATTTTGGGTGCACCACTTAAATTTAAGTAATAACCTAATAATAAAACTTAGTTACAAGCTATCAAATTCTTAAACAAGTACCATGACAGACATTTTTATTATCTTTCTAACTTAGATGTCAAGAATATGTTGTATACTAGTACTTTGATATCTTTACGTACATAAACCTAAGAAAATATATGGGTGCAACCTGTGCACCCACAGAAAATAATTGGGTGCACAGCTCCAATTTTGGGTGCACCTGGGTGCACATGCACCCAGTATTTCGAGCCCTGAATACTGTTATAAATGTTTTTCTGGCGCAAAGATACATATTGCCACTTGTCACTACTTGCCCAGAAATCATGCACAAAGAGGGACTGGATTCCCCACAGTCCATGCTGAAACAACAACAAACTACAACAAAGTGTTTTGTTTCTCAGCTGTTGCCCAAGAACGCTGCCAAGACGATCAGTATTGCCATAGAGAGGAAGAGAAACCAGAACAAAGCCAAGAAACTGCCACAAGAACCAGACAAGCCCGGCAGGGAGAGCATGAGGCGCTCTCGCACTGACGTCACAAGGTGAGCAAACCATACCAGCCGGAGGATTTCCAGGGACTTCAAGATCCTTAGAATTAAGTAACAAAAGGTTGAAAAGAAAGAAAATTTAAGGGTTGTCTTACAATATACTTGTCTGTGTGACTAGAACCAGCATTTTAAAACCTTGTATTTCAAAGACAAAGTTTCTATTACTAGTATCATCAGAAAGGGAAACATTTTGTCCAACCAATATTACATGTACACAACACCCAGTTGTACTGTTTGCAGATAATTGTAGTGGTTAGTGTGTAGATTGTCCAGAACGAATGTTTGGATCTGTCACATTTAAAATATGTACCACCCTTCATGTCCCTACATGTTATTTGTTAACAGTAGAGTTTTTGTTTCCCCAGCATGGACAAGCTGTACCTGATGCTGACAGAGCTGTGTTCTGCCATCAACTACACCCCATCCATACAGGTGTGGGAGCACACCTTTGCTCCCAGGGAGTACCTGACACAGCACCTGGAGTCCAGGTTCACAAAGTAAGCCTCACACCTTCCTTTCTCTTCTCTACATTATTAGAAAACAATGAAGAATCCAACAGTAAATAGATATGTTGGAAGAGACTATGATTTCTTTTAACTCCAGAAGTATCTAAAACCAGTTTAGCTCACTAGAGGACTGCTTTTTCACTAGTCATGACAGAAAAGACAGACAATAATGTCTTAAGTGCAATGAATACAAATTCATGTACTGGAGGAATTAATTCTGCTCTTTTTCAGCAAGCACAATAATCAGTCTGGTCCTCGTTATCAGAATTTGTGTTAGGGGAAGAACACAAAGCCTCTGCCCTGAGATTGAACCATTTGTTTGCCCTATTTCAGAGCCCTTGTAGGGATGGTGATGTACAACCCTGACTCCGGTGAGATTGCCAAGCCTTCCGAACTCCTCAACAGTGTGGAGGCCTACTAGTGAACAGCGCAGACCATAGAGAACTATGGTGAGCACTTGTTCTGGCAACTAAAAACATGCTCAGTTTGTACAATGCATACAAATGTTGCACTGCATACCCCTGAATAGGACTACAATCTTTCAAGATGAACACAAAAATTCCCTACAACTTCAAGCCTGTACGTGTATGTAGCTACATTGTACATTTGGTTGTAACTACCATGTACATTATACAGTGAGCTCTGTTAACACACAGAATTGTAGGACTCAAGGAAGAATAGTTCATTTAGTATCACTAATGGAGATCCCAATAAAACAAACAAACAAACAAACACACAATGAACCTAGCAACAACACAGTCAATACAAAAGTAGGTCCCTAAGTCTGTCCATTTCATAGAATGAATTCTTGGTTTTCTTAGGCATACATTATATCACTGTTACTAAGGTGTTTTGACAAATGCACTGTGTAGTGCTACTCAACTTGAGTGTATGTTTTAACCTTGATGTTTTAAACCTGCAGTTCACCTGGACATCACCAGGGTGTTCAACAATGTGTTGCTACAACAGACTCAGCCCCAGGATAGCCATGGAGACAAGACCATCACAGCTCTCTATACTAACTGGTAACTCAATTTACAACATAGTTTGAATTTTGCTGGGAAGCCTGGTACAAATACTAGTATTGCTAACATTATGATTACACCTTCATTATTAAACTTTTAATCGGAAGCTGACATCTTGCAGAATGTGGATTCACAAAGCAAACATTCCATTGATTATTAGCAAAGATGATCTTCTTATTTGCTTTTTTTGTGATTTACCATTATTCTGACATACTTAAGAGTTAAGTAGAAGAATTTACATACTCTTTGCTGAGGTACATGTAGAATTTTGTTACCAAACTTGTGTTGGATTTAGGGTTAAGCAACACCAGAGGGTTAGTGTCCATGTACGTCGATGTAGGTTAGACATCCAGGTACTGTAAATGCATTTAAGTTCGCGGGGATTTAATTTCGCGGTAGCAGGAAAATGGACTTTTCGCAGTGGTTTTAATTTCGCGGTAGCACCATGCACTGTAATCTCTTACTGTTATGGAAAAATATTCGCGGTGGTTTTAAATTCGCGGTGAAGCGGCCACCGCGAAAACCGCAAACATTAATCCACCGCGAACATTCCTGCATTTACAGTAATAAGATACACCAAAAAGTAGTTACTCAAGCAACTGGATTCCAAAACCATATTCAGTTGAATTTCAAAAGCATATCCTGTTGCTTGAGTAACTACTTTTTGGCGCAGTGTACATGTACATGTATGTATGCTTGGTTTCTTTACAGAATGTATAATGATGTTAAATTCCTGTCCAGGTACTTGGAGGTGTTGCTGAGAAGAGTCAGTACAGGACAGATCATGTTCTCCCCTAACAGACATGCCTTCGTCAATGTTGGGGTGGATCCTAACCAAGTGGCTGTCAATGCTGAGGAGTTCTCAGACATCAGTGGTGAGGATATGAGAATATCTCTCTGACACTAGCATCACATTTACAAACCGGGGACTGGTCAGGCTGTTTGTGGGAAATTAAAAATAAAAGTGTGTATCAAGAAATGTACACAAATTATTCTCACGACTGACTTTGGTACATTTTGAGTGTTTTGTTGTCTTGTATGCAATACATGTACTTTTCATTCAAATGTAACCATAGCATAAATCTATAAAATTTTAACTACATATCAGATGATTTACATGTAGCCATCTGTATCTGTACCTAGTATAACCGCCCTATGGCGAACACGCCAGCTTCGCAGGCACGCAGCGCGGCAGCAGCTTGTTATATAACACTGAATGACCTGTCACACCAAACTTTTCACAGCAAGCATGATTGCCAATGAAAGATCACATCTGAATTTGCTTTTAGTATTTGATATCAGCATCAGTTGGTTTTAAGTTCTCTATACAGAATGATGTTTCAAAAATTTTCGGCAATGTATGTAAATTTTACATATTATTACATACCTCATATGACCTGGTTTGTCTACAGAACTAAGATCCCTTGCTGAACTGTTGGGGCCTTACGGAATGAAGTTCCTGAACGAGAGTTTGATGTGGCACATTTCTAGTCAGGTGGCAGAACTCAAGGTGAGCACTCTGCTGTCTTCATTTTGTCTTGACTTGACCAAACAATAAGAAAGTAAAAAGTAAAGTCATCTTTCCACCTTGGTTATACCAAAGCCTTTTGAAATGTTGCTTACTGTTTTCTCTGTTTAGGACTCAGAACTTATGACTCAGGGGGAAAATATGAGTTAAACAAACATTGTTACCAGTGGACTTACACCTACAAAAAAGGCCTTTGTGGCCCAAGGGCTTAAGAAATTAAGATGAGCACCTCACAAATACATTGACAGGTGTGGGAAGGGTTTGTTGTGAAAAGTCATCTCTGTGATCCTGTCAGTGTGTATTGGACATTTAAATGTTATATCATCATGGTTTAATGTATCTGTATCTAATGTATGACAGAAATTGGTGACTCAAAACAAAGATGTGCTGACTACTCTGAGGACCCACTTTGACAAGCCAGCCTTGATGGCAGAGCATTTCAACAGGCTGAGAGGTAGTGTCTTCTCCTTTTAATTTTGAATTCTTCAGTTGTACAACTGTACCTCAAGTAACTATGTCGGTTAAAAGTGAATTGTAGGTATGGAAATCGGATGGATTTTTCCCTACAAGAGATGTTTTCAACACAGGCCATCTTTTTAAATTTTAAGTCATACATTTTGATGAAAAAAATGAATGGAAGTCATCCTTATATCAAATGTATCTGATGTCTGTGCCCGCTCTAGATGTTGACAACGTGCTGAAGAGAGTCACCATTGTTGGAGTCATCCTGTCCTTCAAGACACTGGCTCAAGATGCTTTGAATGATGTAAGGCTCTTAATACTTTTAATTAGTAAAAGATGCAAAAAACTTAAAGTTTGCTTTTTTTCATTGAGTGATTTTGATGTAACATCTACATGTAGACATAGATTGCAGCTACTGCATGGCTATTACTTCTAGGAAGGAGTTTCATCTCCAAAGGGGATCGTGTTTTTTCTTGTGTTTTTGTGCTCACACCTACACACCTATTACTTAAATCCTTTTGATTGATTAGTTTGAAATTTGGCATATTGATTCTTTGTTTACATATAGTTACTGAGATGCCGATGAAATATGACAACTTTGGGCACCATAGCAGTATTTTACTCCTACATCACTGTAAGCCAGCCTATCACATTGGATAACCATGATCAATGCTTGTACTTGAATTTCCAAAGGTTCTGAAGAAACGCATCCCATTCTTGATGAGTTCCATCATCGATTTCCAGAAGCATTTTCCCGAGACACCTGAGAACAACATGGTCAGTGCCATTTCCATTTACAGATCTTTGCTGTGTGTGCATGTGTTTGAAATCAGGCATTTTTCATTATTTCATCATGACGTTTGTATTTATTTTTACCCTCTATTGAACGCTTTTTGTTTCAGGTCCGTGTTGAGATAGTGAATGAGATGGCCTCTGCAGCTGGCCTCCCCTGCGATGTAGACCCAGCCTTGTGCGCTGCTCTCAGAGTACAGAAGTCAGGTAAAACAACTACAAAAACAGTTTTCTGTTGTTGTTTTCATTGGCATTTTTTTTTTTTTGCTTTTTTGTCCCATCGGGGAGAATGTTTTTGTTCCCTTTTCATCAATTTAATGTCATGTGTCCAAGCTTTACATAACAATACTCACACAATCATTCATTTTTTAATTAGAGTGTCTACAGCCCTCCCATGTGTTGTTATGTTTTACGTCCTTTTTTTAGAGTTGTCTTCCATGTAGGCAAATGTTATCCTTTAATCCATGCTAACTAAAGCTACTAACTAAAATCCCTCTATAATCTATATCAAGCTGCATACTCCTGTCCACCTCATGTAATGCTAGTTCACCTTTATCCGCGGGGTAACCTTAATCAGTTGTTTAAAAAAACTGGGTATTTAAGGATGTCAATGCGACGGACGGTGGTTTTAAATTTGTAAACAAGCTGTATTTTACAAAGATTGCACTTTGAAACCACTGTCCATCGACTTGATATCCCTAAACAACCCCTGGTTTTAAAACAACAGATTTACCCACGGATAAAGGTGAAGTAGCATTACATGTAGAAGCCTACATGGAGGAATTTTTCTTTGTGTGTTGGTCATGTTGGAAACCTTACAGGAGCTGGTGCTGAATACTTTCTTCCTCAACCGTTTCATATGAGACGACAGATCTGGGCAGGTTGGCTCACACTAACTGTTTTTTCGTTGCACAATTTTTCATCTGTGTTTTTTTCTTCTTATTTTTCAACCATATTTCATGCCATTGTGTACAACTGCACAATTGGGTTGAGTATCACGCTGTGCTTTTTGATTGGTCTGGGTATATAGTTGCCCTACATTGAGTCATACATGTATGAAGCAGATACCCTGTTTGAATAATTCTATATGCAAAACGTCAAGAAAAGAATTTAAGGTTAATGCCTTAGTTTTGATTGTTTCCAAAGCAGACAATAAAAAAATGCAAACAGCTAGATTCTATGAATTGACACAAAATTTCCAAGGGTGCATGAGTGTCTGCACAGTGTGAGCACTGACCATGTTTTATTCATGATTTTCCTTCATGACTTCAGTTGTATTGTGTTTTGGGTCACAGTGTTTTGTATTCATATGTTGTGACAAGTACTTCATTTAACACTAACAGGGCTGTGTTCAGTTTTTAAAACGTTTGTTGACCCTGTGACACTGTGTTTACAGAGAATCCAGACGAGGACTACAAGATAGCGTGTCTGCTGATGGTGTTCATTGCTGTATCCTTGCCCATGCTGTCACTAGACTCCCAGTCATCCTTCAGAGCAGATTTGGAGGGTAGGAAATTTCATTTTGATATGTATTCGACAGTGCAGTCAATTGTTTTTCGATTCAGAAATCATAAATTATAATGTAATTTGTGAAATGGAACAGAAATGCATTGGTGATGGCATAAATGTTGTAACATTCTAATTAGTATAGGGGCTTCATGTCAAAATTTGATGAGCTGATTGAAAAATCAGTGACAACATTGTTTTTTGAAATTGCATGTATACAACATGTACATGTATGTCCTTTCATGATGACCAAGCCGTTAGCAACTGTACATTGTATATGTAGTGTATATCAATGTTTAAATGTATTAGCATTCAATTTGTGCATCAGTGCTCGAAAGTTAGGTGATTTGGAATGTTGTATGTAATTTGTTGATTGTTTTGTTTACGTTTGCTTGTTTACCTTTCCCAGGACATACAAACAACATCCACTGCCTGGCCAAGGCTGTCAACAGCATTGCAGCAGCCATGTTTACCATATATGGCAAAGGCAGGGTGACCATAGAGGAGAGGCTGAAGGAGTTCCTGGCGGTATGTCAGCATGTTATCTGTCTAGCCAACATTTGTGTTAGCAAATATAAAGGGTTCTTCGTGCATGTTTGTTTTTACATGTATATCTGTAATACAGTTAGGGAAACGTATACATGTAAACTAACAATGTTAATGGCATGCACCATTGTACGTACGTCGTGCACACAATCGTTTCTGGAAGAGCAGAAAATTTGGTTATGTTTCATTTAAAGAACACCTCGATAGTACTCGTACAATGTAGATGTAAAGTTTAAAGTCATAGATATCCTGAGACTTCTGGGGACTATAATTTCCTGATGCAGTAACCTCTTCACAACTTGTCATTGTTACAGCTGGCCTCGTCCAGCCTTCTGAAGCTGGGACAGGAAACCGACAAGTTGGCCCTGCGGTCCCGCGAATCAGTCTACCTGCTTCTGGACCAGGTGCAGCCATTTTGTTTCCTTCTTGGCTTTCCTTTCCAATTCTAATTCCTCAGTGTGTTCTGCCCACATGGTAAGGACCCCACCACTGCTCCTTTTACACTCTGTACTGCTACTCTATAGAATTAAGTGCTGGCTTCTGTACAGCTAGTGTTTCTTACTGCTTTGTGCCCTTTTCTTATCTTACTTATTAGGTCTTGAAACCTAGGTGCTGATACGGCATTCTGGTACTGCAGCTACTACTACTGACTTTACTCCTGCATGGATGTGTGTAGAGCCCCCTAGTGACACCCTTGCTCATTGCAGTAGAGCAGGCATGATTCTTGTGACTAAAAATGTTAACTAAACCTGCCATGTCCATATGTTGAGCTCTATTGACTGCATCATCCCTGCTCACTGTAATTGCTTTCTATGGTGGACAGACCTCAAAAGAACGATCATTCTTAAGTGTCTTACAGCTATTGAAAAGCAATCTCTCTCTCTCCCCCCATTGGTTGAATTGCAGTGAATGCAAGTTTTTCTAGCATTGATACAAATACATTTGTTCCTTTGTGGTTTGTCCTATAACACTGCCCCAATGATTTAGTTGTAGTTGGTAGAGATCCTTGTATGTGTAGTATGACTCTTGCATGCCATTCTGTAGCTCTTAGGTTTACTCTGCCTTGTTTGTAGTCATAGATTATACATGTATGCATCCTGAATGTAGGTACTTGTGTCAAGAAAGACAGGCAGCTATATCTGATTTTTTTAAGGATTCCCTTCTCTGTGTTTTCAATCTCTGTTACCTCCAGATTGTGAGGGAATCCCCGTTCCTGACCATGGACCTGTTGGAGTCCTGTTTCCCGTACGCTCTCCTGCGGAACTCCTACCATGCAGTACTGAGGCAGGACAACCGGCTGTAATGGTGCAGCCCAGGGTTGTAGCCAGAACCTGTCCGTCAGTCCTTTGAAGGAATTTTGCAGCTGGGGACTGAAAAAAGTTTTCCCCATTCCGTCCCCTGGGACACAGAAATTGATATGTAAAGATATAAAAAAACTGAAACCCGTGTGTTCTTCTTCACCAAAACAGATGCCATTGAACAGCTTAGTCTACACGCAAAATTTGCACCTCAAAATGCAGAAAATAGTGTTTCAGAGGGTCTTGATTTAAAAAATTTTCTGGGACCCAGACCCCCTAGAAATGACGTGCAACGTCACGCCATGCCTTCCGTGCTCAATAGGATTCCCATTCAAAATCAAGGGGACTGAAAATGATTTCAGGCTGGCTACAACCCTGATGCAGACTAAAAACACAGAGCAGCATTCTGACATTCCCCGTCATGAGTAGTTGCATGGTGATGTTGCCAATTGTTTTTGAAATGCACTGTGTGCATGCACTCAAGATGTACATGTACAAATGTACATGTACATCACAACGAGAGCATTGAAACCTGTGAAAACGCAAGATATTAATCTATGAAATTGTTTTACTGTTAATCTGCAGAATGGAAAACTTGTCAATATCAGATTTGGGGTCACCCTATGTAGATGACTTGGGTATCTTATCTACCAACTAAATCAATGCTAACTTTGTACTGACAGAGATGAATTCACAGGTTGATTTTCACGGTTTGGATGACTGTGAATATGTTTTATTTCCAGAATGCTATTGTTTTTAATTATATATAAGATGGTCAATCATTTCCACTGTGAGAAAACTGAGATATTTGAAGTAAATCATTCCTTTGCAAGTAGATGATCATAGAATAAAAAGATCAATTGGAATGAATATGGGTTATTCTTTTGATTTGGATAGAATTCATTTTTTGTGCACGTCAAGTAAATGCACAATGTGTGATAACAGCTGTATTAAATATACACCTAATGAACTCATTTTTATACAAGTGTGCATAGAACTACAATTAGTGTCAAAGGATATAACTAAAGAGGAGTCCTAAAAAATCCTACATCCAATGTATGACTTGTACTATGAAAGATGAGAACCAGTTTTTCCAAATAATGGCAAACATGACACCATATGACAAGAATATACTGTATCATGCCAAAATGTGATGTGTCTAAAGCATGCTGCATTGACATGCTATCTTCCCATACTTTCATATAGCGTTGACTTCCAACATTCAAGACACACATCATATGGTAGCATATTTTGTTTTAAGTGTTCAGTTTGAGTAGAAGATTTAAAAACCATGGAAGTCAAGAGGCATTGAGTTTGGTTATGCATTTGCCTTGTAGTTTCTTTTTGTATGATATTATCTCCATATTTTGTAAGAAATTTTTGTATTCATGTATATAGGTTCCATAATGATGGATTTGATGTCTGTTTGAATATGTGGATGATGGCTGGTGGTTGGAGAATCTGTGTCAAATTGGTGTGAGCAAATATGTATCTTTCCTGAGGTACATCTAATACTAGTAATAGGGATTACTAAGATATCGAGCAATGTTTAGGCTATCTCTTGTACATTATTTGGCTTACAGTATCTAAACATAAATTTGGGCTTGGAATAAATATGATAACATCTCAATTCTTTATGTATTTACTTTTTTATTGTAAAAAATAAAGGCCATAGAAACATTCCATTGAGGCTTTGGCCGGCAACACTCTTAGCATTCCATAACAAATATGTAGTAGCATATAGCAGCAACACTTTTGAGATTTAAGATTATGAAGTACTTCTAATCTAGATAATCCTCAGAAGTTCACTGACTGGATTAGACCACACAGGATCAATTTGACTTCTCAAGATGACTTCAAAGACTAGGCCACACACTCTACACTTAATCTTGAAAGACGAATTAAGAGCATTCTTGTATGCACAAAATATTTGACTTAAGATGGCCTGACAAAATTCTTTACACATTAACATTAAAATAAATACATTGTATGTCATGTTCAATCAAATGCAACAAGAAACAGTCCAATTAACTACCAAGGTAATTTGGTTGCTTTCCTTAGTCCATGCAACAATGACAAACCAAACAAATCTCCAGAGGCCTTGAATGGGGTTTCAGTAGTTCACAAAGTCAGTATTTGGTTCTAAAATCTCCAAAGTCCAGCTGTCTCACTTGTCTCTCGTTCTTGAAGTTGCATTTTGTAATATGTGAGGATGGACTCCCTTTCTTGGCTAACCACTCCTGCCTAAAAAACAGGTTCAAAGTTACCACACAGTAGACATAAGTGTAACAAAAAGTAACATAATTCTGTTCACCAGTAATTGTAGAGACTCAATGCAAATATCTGCCCAGCTTTCTCTTGGGTCATACCACTTGGTGGCACATACAACAAATCCAACATGCCATATGCATAAAAAAATAATCAATGTCAGGTCCTCAAAATCCATATATATATCTTTAGGAGACATTACAGCACAACACAATCATTGACGCCATATGTCTATGTATTAAGTTACTTTTATAGATGCACACGAAAACACTTCTAAAACTGCACATAGAAAGGCATCCTTTTAGCAAAACCTGGCGGTCTTGAAGCTGATGTTCTACCTGTACAGCACAGGTTACATGTGTCATCATTTCTGCCATAGCACTGCTTTGGAAGAGAAACAAACTTCAGTTTGTTAGTGTCGGCAGCCATGCTTTGAACCTTGAATGACCCAACTTTGTCAGACACCTGCACAGAACAGTCAGTATCTGGTGAAGAACCCCTTCTGGGTAGGCTTGCTGATCGTCTTCTCATTCCTGAAAGTGGCGTAGTCAATAATACTGGAGGGACTTCCCTCGTGCTGCAGCCATTGCTTCCTGTGTGTTGAAAATGCGTCTGATTTTAGAAGTATTTCAAGCATAGTCACAATCTCGAGACTATGACATGGCTCTCAAAAACTTTCAGGTTGAGTGAAGTAAACAAAAAAATCTTCAACTATTGGAAAAGCCTGTTCACTGAACATTGTAACATGAACTGATCAATCAGAGGTAGGGGTGGGTACCGGTACAAAACTTTTTTTTTTTTTTTCATTTTGGACCGGTCCAGAAAAACCGGACCTGAAAAAATCAGCTGGACCGAATGTTGGACCTATTAGAAAATGTACAAGTTACTTGATCAGGTATTCACGTTTGGGCGCTTACCAGTCGAAGAAAATAACAGGAGAAAAGGAGAGAAAAGTTTATAGTCATTTCTACCAAGGTTTGGCGTCAATCGCACAGAGGCTGTTAGCCCTGTAGGATTTTAGAACACCAGTGTGAGTCGAATACTCCACCAAACAGGTTTTTTTGTAGTGAAATGGACCATTGTTGTGAGTACAGTCAATTCACAAGTTTTCACATACTGAATCAGGTTCAGGTCCAGACCTGGACCTGATCCTCTGGACCTGAACCAGACCTGGATCTAAATTTTCTGTACCGGTACCCACCCCTAATCAGAGGTATAGGGAGGTACTCACATCTGTCGGACTTTATCAGTAGGCCCTTGTACCTGTCCGTCCACAGTACCCTGGCGGGTGTTCCTCACCCAACCAACCACACCCAGCTTACGGGCCTCATCCTCTGTATACTACATGGGCACACAGCATACTGCAACTTGCATGGTAATGGTATGATGTGCAATTTTATAGTGAACTACGGCAGACCATCAATGAAGACTAGACATCCAGGTAATCAGATGCACCAAACAGCAATTACTCAAGTACAATGTAGGTTACATGGGGTTGATTATTTGTCAGGATCAAGACGATTAGGCCCCTTATAATCACCAACTACAACCAGTCAACTTGACCCAACACCGAGGCCTGTCCCTGGTAAACTCGGTCCGGCATCCCAGTCAACTTGACGATACTAGTAGGGTTAGGGTGTGGGCACAGTTGACCTGATAGTTGACCAGTCTGAGTGGGTCTGATAAGCCATGGGCCAAGTGTTAAGGGTCCAAGCACCCAACATCTTTGATATGCATGCATCAATACTAGTCACGGGATCTGTGAAAGACATAATGACATTTAGACAGACATCAGACATTTAGAAAGACATTTATCATTGGAACAATGTCATCATCACCAATGAAAAAACGTGATAACAATGTTGTACTCACCATTCGAAAGCAGACGCCTTGGAAAAGGAAAAAAGAGTTCAGGAAGTTAGGCACTAACTTAGATAGCAATTGAGTTTGACTTTTTGCAGTAACAAATTGTTACTAATTAATTAATAATGTGTGTGCATGTTCTAAATTTATTGACTCAGAAGCTGATATTTGACATATGACACGGTGTCTTATACACTATTCGTAGCTGCATATTCGTAGATCATTCTACGTCGATTTGCATCCAAAGCTAGTTTGAAATTCCATCATGTACCGATGTTTTTATGATCCATTCTAGAAGCTTCAACATCCGCCCCCCTCCCTCTTGCATGACGTCGACTGTAGCTATCTTAGCGACAAACAATTTTGTCTAGAATCAAAAGATATCTGGAATATCCCTGGCTCAACAACTACCTTGAAATGTCACCGAATTTCTCACAAACGGATTTGATCACCTTGAACTCGGCCGTGAACTTCGAAGTCCACAGAAGTGTACGACATGGCTGAGGCTGTGTTGTCGTCTGCACGCAATGGACCATGGGAAATATGGGGGGCGTGGTGCCATAGAAAGTGAATTTCAAAGTGTTCTTTTACTCTCAAAAACTCACCATGGGCCGCACAAACGCTATATTCACATGTATGACATGATGTCAATGGAAATGGAACTATAGCAATTGTTTAGCAAATCAAGACTAATATATATAACGTTATGTATCTGCAAATTTTACATTGTTCGGTTTACCCTATCCATAAGTGGGGAAATCGGCGCAAAAAACATTATAATAGATTAACGGGGTTACTAGTGTGTGTGTTTGTTCAAGGAGGTTAAAATTGACATCATCGAGTTAAAACATTGCATACTCAAATTTCGCGGGTTCCCGTGATGCTTTCACCCACCCACGTGACTGCTAGCTATATCCTCCTAGAAACTGGCCGCAGCGCTCAGCTGGGCGTGGTGGCGCGCGCCTGTAATCCAGCTACCTGGAGGCTGGGGGAGCCCAGGGCAACCAGGTCGTCTAAGGAGGGACGCACCGGCCCAGGTTGGAAACAAAGCAGGCAAAAGTCCCCGTGTCGATCAGTAGCGGGATCGCGCCCGTGAATAGGCACTGCGTCTCAGCCCGGCCAATATAGTGGGACCCAACTCTTTTTCACCCTTTTTATCTCAACATTTCAATAGAACATGAAAAGGCAATAGCACACTGAATACTGATTTTCGCATTTAAACCTCCTTACAAAATTTCAAATTAAAGCTCCTTGACTGTCCATATAACGTTAATGGTAGCTAACAAACAGGCAAGCACTATCACGGCCACGGAACAATCTTCATACAGTTGTCATCTTGTTACTACTAGCAATACACGTATTATATGTCCCTTACTTCTGCAATTTGACACGTTCATACACGTTTTGCTTTTATCAAAGTAACATCCATAATTTCTAGAGTGACCGTGCTACCTTTCACAAACAATTTCCCTCCTTTTTACGCCCTCCTGTTTGTTTAACAAGTCAGAATAAGGCAAGAAAGAGACCCTTTTCGCATCGACCAATGCATTTTATTTTTATATTTCTGAGATACACCAAGCTAATACATAGATAATAAATAGTGACTTAAGGTATCTTGATCCCACACACTTTTTGGATATACAGAGTATGTTACATGCAGTAAATACTTCATCTAAATATAGTAGGAAACCAAGAAGGCCGACATTGCTTAGGAGCGCGCGAGCGAATACAGCATATTTCATTCCATCAACATACCAATACAAAAATGGACTATTCCATATTAAACGTTTTTAGAAATAAGCAATCCAAAATGGTCTTACTCATTTTCTTTTTATTTGACCCCCATCCGGAACACCCTTATACAAAATGGACCCTTCTAGGTTATAATTTTCTATCTCTACTAAAAAAACTACCCATGTCCCCAGGTTATTTGGCTATCATATCGTGATGCAAAAATGGCCAAAAATCCCAAGTTTGATGATTTCAAAGTGATGTCCGCCATAAGCGTTGAACGTCCTTGACAATACTAATTCCTGAAATACTGTAAGATACACTTTCGAATAAGCATTTACAAATTTTCTATGCTTTGGAATTTAGCAGAAAAATAACATACTAATAGCTTACCTCATCGATGCCTTTATAATGCCAACTACCCAAACAACAAATTTCTACAAGACATAGATCTACTACTCGATGAATATTCACAATACTTAGGATACATATCGTACTATGATTTGATTACGAAAACAGTTAAGAAAAAAAAACGTCTCAGAACATCCTCTCTCACTGACATTGCTTTCTAGATCCATCTCGACACAACTGACATACACTTTATTCTGTCATGCTAAATGAGAATGACAAGAGACTTGTCACAGAGACACTAGCACTGATATTACTTTCCAAACTTAATAGTACTTGAAATAACTGCACAACTACATCAAACACAGCCAGCGCTAGCACCTATACTGATACAACAGATTTGCAGCTAGAATTTACCTCATTGTCTACGATTTTGTTTTTGTGGCGGTAGGTCACAAGATTCAAGAGGTAGAATATCTGATAAACCAATGATCGTTTGGAAAACTTGTTTTCCAACAAGTGGTCGTCGACGTCGGAAGGGATGGGTTTTTGTGTGCGTGAAAATTTTGCGCGTGACAATATGCAAATTCCCTGATTCCCAGGGGACCTAAAATCAGGAATTTTTCAACCAAAAAATTGAGGTAACAGATGGAATATCATATCATGTGGTCACATTTTTCTGCCTTAAAAGTCTTCACTGCACAGTATCTAACATGTTTCAAGAACTGTTTTGTCACGCGCAAATTGTTCATGCGCACGCGCAAATTTGCCATGCAAGTCATCGTTAAATTTTATCATCACTAAGAAAGCCTGTAAAATGTTCAGCGATTTTGATGATTTTTAAGGCTTGAATGTAAACGTGAGCTGGCAGAAAAGCTGGGTTGCATGCATTGGCAGCCTATAATTTGCCTCAATAGCAGGCTCTCTGGGCCCTATAGCTATTTGGGCTCTTTTTTATCACAATACACTTTTGTGGCCATTTGTTTTTGTACTGGGTCGTTTCTGTCACCGGCCTAGATCATCCGATGGTGCATCTTTACGGTATGTAGTTGTACGTATGTTCAGGCTTCTGTGCCTCGGTTGGCAAACCGCCAGACTTGTTGCTGTGATAGCACACATTTTGTATGGGAGGAAGGGGATTTTGGAGGTGTGGCTGGTTCGGCATGGTGGCTGGGTTATCACTGCAATACAGTGAGTTTGCGATAGGTGGGACTAGCTGAGACAGTTCTATGTTAGTTGAAGTTTGGAGGCGAGCTGGGTTGTTATGATGATATGATACGTTTTGTATCGGCGGTACGAGCTGTGACAGTTCTATGGCGAGTGTTGGTCCAGTTGGGTCGGCGCTGTCGCTGGCGTGTCCGTAAACAGGGTTTTGAAACGGAACGGTGTTCTGGTGCTGAAGGACATTTGCTGCCCTGTTGCGGAGCTCAAGGTTCCGACGGTGTTTGATCAACTTGAAGATCACACAGGCGACGAAGACCAAGCCGAGAAGGCCGGCTGATATCATGATGATGATGTGGACGGTTCCGAACGCTGGTTCATCCCTCTTCTCTATCTCAGCGTCGACTGCCGATGATGTACCCCCATGCTTTGCGCTGTTGTCAAATGCAGCGATACCCTGAGATGATACAGCATTACCTTGTGTAATACTTGTATGTTGGGTCACGGGGTGAACACTTGTACCAGCCGGTACACGAACGCTCTGTTGGGTACTTGGTGGATTGGGATGATGATTTTGTGGATTGAGGCTGATGATATCAATATCCGTATTTCCACTTATTTGCTGGTGCGTTGAAATCTCAAATGCTGTTGATGGAGGGGTCGTGGCAGCACAGCCCAACCCAGGTACAGAAACTAATGACAGGGGCCTTTTATGTAACTGAACTGGTGAGCCACAGAAGAATTCGCTCGCTACGTGATAGTACGCGTTGGAAAGGAAGGAGGCGTCGCATGATTGAGCTTCCCTGTCTTCACTGTCTTGCAAACATTTCATTTTCTTGATTAGCCATGCCAGTTTGCAGTCGCAGTGGAACGGGTTGGAAACTAAATAGATTTTTGCTGTGCTCAAGGGTAGCGCAAGGTCGCTTTCAGCCAAGGTTGTAATCCTATTTCGTGACAGATCTACATACCGGAGATTTGTCAGCTGATTGATACAGCTCTCAAATCTAACGTTTGTGATCCTGTTAGAGATTAAGTAGATGTTACTCACTGCCGACAAGTTACAGAGTGAAGACCACGACAGGGTTTCGATCAAGTTCCTACCGAGGCCGAATATCCTCAAGTTTTTTAGCGGTGGAATATGGGGGACATGGCGGATTTTGTTGTCCATCAGCTTCAAATTATAAGTATCGGATGGGATGTCGTCAGGGAAGCTGGTTAACCCTCTGTCGGTACAGGTAACTAGCACAAGGCGGTTACCCGATGGCGTTGTTTTTGACTGGATACAGTCTTTAGGCAGGGTCTCACTCTTGGCGGGTGTAGCCACGCACACAACGATAAGAAGTGCGCACAAGATGACAATAGCTTTCATCATTGCTGAGGTGCGCTCTACTGAAACAACGGTCTGGCCAAAGGATGATACAGGAAGCGACCAAGATGAAAAAGCTCTTGTTGCGACATGAGCCGCAGTGAGATCACAGGGTGACGCTTCTTACAGAGGCATTTATTGAAAAAAACGCCTCTGTCTCGTAACGATCGTGTTGCTACTTATTGCTACTACTCTATGTGTTACAACAGGATCATAAAAAGGGACCTAGCTTTGTGCCAAAGATGGGTCCGGTCAGTCGAACGCTGTCAGAGTCTGCAGTAGACGTGTGCGGCTTCTGAGAAGTTCTGTGGGAGATTGCCTGCGCAGTCAGGACTTACATCTATATGAGACTGGACATCGGATATTCAGAAACAAGAAGGACAAATGATATGCATTTTCTATGAAAATTGTCTGTCTGGGAGAACGGATCGGTAATACTACATCCATGTGATGAGATACCGATACCTTGACACAGATATTTTGGCTCACGAGAGCTTCTTCTTTTTTTATCAGTGTTTAGAAGAGTAAAATCAATGAAATTACGTCGATCAATGTCTGTTTTTACGTTTGGTACTGCTGTTCTTTCAGTATTTATCTATATGTACATATGTGTGAGGAAATATGTGTGGGTTGTAAAACGAAAGAGACAATTATCTCAAACTGTGTCAGCAGTCTATCAATATCCAGATGCAATCAAATACTGACAGAAACCAATATTGAAAAAGTTTAATTTACCAACACAGATGAGCTTTCATTCGGAGAAACCAATATTCCCCATATATCAATACCACGCCACATGCGACATACAACGTGTCTTTTTTGTAGGCTCACCATGGCGCATGTCTAACGTACAGATATTTATGGTTGCAAAAGGTTACCCTGTAAGTGGTATAAAAGCAAAGACCTCGTAGACAAATCGCTTCAGGTGTTGTTTTTTTATTCACCGTCGTAGCATGGTATACAAAATATTGTTGATCATCCCGATTCTTATGATAAATATCATTGATACTAGCCCCTTATATTATAACGTATCAACAAGACCTAAACAATACAACTCGGTACGTTTTGTTCTTATACAGGTAACTTTATAACAGTTGTTACAATATTTTCAAAGTTAACGAAGTCTGCTACCCATTTCTCCGACATCTTATACGCAAAGAGGAGTGTGCAAATGGGGGTTGTCCTTTGGTGTTGTTCAGCTCCCGTAATAGCAACCACAGTACTTTGACCGGGTACTCAAAAACGCACTTGTAAACACGGCACTTCGAACTGTGTTCCTGACAAATAAGGGTCGTCGTTTCGTAGACGAAACATGCTGTAAATCCAATTAAAAGGAACACTCCATTGAGTACGAGAATGCCTACAGAAATTAAGAGAAAACGTAGCACGAAACGGCTAAAGCATTGGTCCAGAACATACTCCATATATTTAGAGCGAAAAAGGAGTTGAACTAACATAATGAAAATCAGTAAAGTGACTATAGAACTCGGGAGGAGAAAAGCAACTTTCATCGATAAGGCGCAAAGCATGGGGAGTTTGCTGAAGTAAAACAGGTGCGGTACTGGTAGGTATCTAGCAAATGTCGTCACAGAGTTTGTTTGGCATGGCATTCCTCCAAAATGTTGTCGCTCTTCCGTCAACCGTTGCCCTGCAGTTTCCATACAAGTCGATAGAAGCGCTGCTGTGTTGTACCGATCACTCTGCTTGTGTGAACAGATTAATGATATTGCGACATTCTTCACTGTGACAAATGAGCACCCAGCTTGTATTTCTTGACCTTTTGGATGCGGCAGGGTCTCATTTCGTTCTTCCTGAGCCATGAAATGTCCGAAAACTGTCGGCATGCTCCGATGTATCTCCCGACCATCGTGCCCGTCCACACTTCCGTTACATCGTACTGCTGAGTTCATATCCCGCAAATCTTGCTTTGTTGTGAAGTTTGTTGTCTTTTTCTTGCCAAGACCGCTTCTCATGCTATCTTCTTGGTTGAAACTGGCATTCACCACCGCCAACAACACAAGAACGAGTATTGACACCTGTAGGAAAATGGGGGAAGACAGATTATTAGTGTTGTTAGATACTAAGTACCATTGTCTCTGGACATGTTCATACTAACTGCATGTAGATGGGTAAGGGTAAAAATTTGATACTAAAGTCATCCTCAGCCTTCACCAGTATTATGCTTTTTCATCTCGCTAGTGGCAATTAAGCGCGGCATTTCCAAACTTCTTCTCCTCTAGATCATGTCTGTTGATTTCATTTACGTGCTTGCGTTCCACACCTGATGCTATTACCGCCTTTGCGTCACCGTCCAAGTATGACGCATGTGGCCCCTAACAGAAGTGTATATCACCCCAATGGCTTGGGTCCCAATTGCACCAGTGTCTTTCAGAATTCACTATAGAAAGCCCGATAAAAACGCCTACAAAAACGTTTAAAAAACAGCCGTAGCCTAACATCTGCTTGGAGAATACCCTGAGGGCCCTTTTTTCTATTTGGGACCTAAGCCTAAATGGGGTTCGATGCTAGTCTCCAAGCAGACCCTACGGTGCCTTAGAAATAGTATCAAAGCTGGCCAGGGACTTAGTATAGCGGCACCAAGTGTCCGTTTGACTCCCTTAGCCGGCTATCTCCCTTTGGCCTGCTATACTCCTTTGCCAGCTTTGATACCATCTCTAGGCACCGTTGGGTCTGCTTGGAGACTAGTTCGATGCAGAATAACGGGTAGTGGTGTTGTCTGTTAACCCTGGATGTGAGCTGCCAAGCAAGGAGAAAAAAAGAAAACGATGCAGGCGTATTCCTCAGTGAGTTGAATAGATGTACGTCCCCGATATATTCTACTTGATTATGGCAATTATCAATAACAGGGGTCTTTACCGAGGTGACAACACCAGACGACCTTGATGTGCAGACAAGGAGCTATAGAAACATGTACATCTCACATGGCAAACCCCATACATGTGTGTAGCGAAACGACTAGTCTGAGCGTAGACTCCGTTGCAGTCTTCGAACGGGGCTGGTTTTTATTGGGGGGGGGGGGTGTTGCGTTGGTTTGCGATTTTCAACGTTGGGCTGGGTTCTCTTGTGCCGGGTAAGGGAGTTTGCCGAGGAACCGAGTTTGCCTTGATAATGAGTTTTTTTCAGGATGATACTATATCGTG
>NC_049987.1:9721969-9742454 GCF_000003815.2 Branchiostoma floridae | reverse complement strand
TTTCCATTATTTCAGGAATTAAGTATTTTTAAAGGACGTTCAAAGGCTTATGGGGGGCCATCACTTTGAAAATCACCAAAATTGGGGTTTTTGGGCCCTTTTTTTCTCAGCAATATATCTTCCTGGGCAAAGGCCCTTTGGGGGTTCAAGAGAACCCGACCAACGTTGAAAATCGCGAACCAACGCACCCAAAAAATAAAAAAAACAGCCCCTTTCGAAGACTGCAACGGAGTCTATTCTGAGCGAGTATATAGCGAAATTACCTGTACATGTACATGCTGTACTGTACGTGGCAGAACGCCCGTATTCACAACGAACCAGGTCATAACGTTATGTCAGCGTGAATGCACAAAAAAATCACTCACCGTCCTCATCGTTGCACGTAATATTTGCAGATGTGGAATGAAATACTTAAGTTGTAACCAAAAGTGAAATGGCAGAGATCTCAAAGTACCGTACTGCACCTCGGGTTCACAATGTGCTACTGTACCTTTGCACCACGTAGGCCTGTTACCGTAAAATGTATTGCTATAATCGTAACCCCAATATCACGCTTTCTGTCAAGCAGCGCGTATACTAGTATTGAAATTCTACTGTCTTGAGTCTTGAGTGTACTGGGCGCTTATGAACTCTATGATAAAACACTAGTTCTTGGGATCATCTAGCAAGCTATCTCAATAAGATGTTCTGTTTATTTAGAACGTGAATATACTCCTTTATACTGTATGCAGGTTTGTTTTTGCCCGGGGCTCACATTACAGATCTAATTGTGCTGAAATTGACAGACGCCGCGGGTAAATCTAGGCTGATGGATAATCCATTGACGTCATCAGTGCGTCATCGGCGACATGGTAACAGCCGGCAGAGGCCGCGAACAAAGAGAATGGCTAAATTTGCACTTAATTGCAGCAGATAACATCTGATCACGTTCGCACCTCGGATGGAAATGTTGAGATTGAGAGACATGTTTTTCCCATGAAAAGAAGATATGTTTTCCCTCTCAAATGAATCAATATAAAGATCGTTCACTGCACGAAAATCCGACAGTCTCTAAGCACGAAGCATGCGTAAAGCTTGCGTTGTTTTTATGAAATTATGCTTTGCGTATAAAGCTTCAAGAGTGCTTCCCGTGTGCTTAAAGATAAGATTCCATTTCGTGTAGCAAGTTGACGTAGTTCAGTCAGTAGTTAAGACTGAATATATTGTTCATGTACCAATATGATATGCATTCGCTGTTGTTTATTAGCTGTTGTTTATTCGCTTGAACTAGTGGACTGCTAAGTGTAGTAAGGTGTTCTGTGACAGTGTTTTCTTATAACGACAATAGTGTGCAAGAGGCATTGTCCATTGACCTGAAAAATCCCCACAGTGTAACTCTGTGCCCTGTCAAAGCGCCACCTACATTCATGTATGCTAGTACATAATTTCTTGTTCGTAACGGGTAGATATGGAATTATGGGGACATTTGTTTTAATTCTTCCGTTTGTATAATGAAAGGTCGGCGCCAAATAAGAATTAATGTAACAAATTCATACTAGTACCTGCAAAATATAGAATATATAGATAAGCTAACAAGTAAAACACTTACTCTGTGTCCCGCAACTTAACCCTTGTCCTGCTGAGCCCGTACATATACGGGTTGCACATATACATGATGCTTGTGTGGGTCCAGTATCTTTATCTCAACTCACCTGTTAATTGTAAAGGCAAGAAAGATCGCTATGTTATACATCCTACGTCAGTGCGTCTATAGAATACCGTTTCGTAGAATTAATAATAAGAATCAAGTTACTAAGGAACAGTTAAAAACAAACAACTTGCTTACTTGTATAACCAACAATCTAATGGCTTGATCTTGATCTCTTGATCTTTATATTTTCCGGTTCGAGGAAAGTTAACTTTATCGAGATCTATTGAAGGATTGGCGCAATGTCAGGCTTGAGGATGCGTCGAAAGTCCGAGCCTACCAACATCAAGGTTACAGTTTTATCCTATGACTCTCGTGACAGTCCGATGTATCACCGGTCAACGCCTCCATCCTTCATCTACAGAAGTACCGGGAACAGTTCGACTCCAGTCCGCCAAGACTGGAAGAAATGTCTGGAGGTCAAAGTTCGGTACTTCACTTTGAACCAACCGCGGGAAATATGCGAGGATTACGGTGCTGGAGACACATTTTGCGAGCCATCGTTTGCAACAACTTCTAGGAGGGCGTCAAGTTCTAACCTGAAACCACAAGGGAGAAACGGAGAAGAAAAAGCGCTCTCTAGTGACACAATTGTTGACGACAAGCCGGAACGCCGGCGCACTTTGAATTCTGACCGTGACAACGCCGCAGAGGCACACCGTAGAACAGAAGAAAACGTTAAACTATGGAAAACCACGAAAAAAACTGACTCAAAGAAACACAAGAAGTCATCAAGTAGGCGTTCAAGAAAGTCTTCAACATCTTCAGACGTTGTGACAGACAAGTTAGGCAGTTCTGTGCGTACAAGTGTAATACCTGAGGCAATTTCACCGTGCAACGTCGCAAAACCGCAAAGAACATCAGTGTCAACTTTTTCACTAGTTTTGCTGCCCTTCAAAATACCAGTGAATCCTAGGACAAGTGTTGCATCTGGACGAGGAAGAAATACAGAGCCTAATACCCCAGAAGCGAAGGTGGTCTCCTCATCTGGAGTTTCTCAAGTCAACCGAACTTCAAAGCAGTCGTCACCCGAAGTCCTGCACAGAGCGCCATGGGTCGCATGGGGGCGCTGGTACGAGGCTGTAGAAGATGAAAGGCGATCGGAAGTGTTGTCTAGTCTAATGTACAGGCATAAAAAGACTATTCCTTTTCCCTTGCTACCACTGACTCGACCACTGGTTAAAGGATCCTCGCTGAATAGGAATCTGGTCCCACGGGTGTGACATGATGTTACAATTCAGTTATTTTCAGTAATAATTTTTAAAAAGTGAGAAAGTTTACATTTTCCTCAATGTTGAACTCAATTTCTACTATATAAATATCTGAGGTTGGAATCAATGAAAGACTAAATAAAACCTGCTTATAAAACTGGTTGTATATCTATGTGTAAGATTGACTACAGAAGATATTCCTGTAAAAAAAACACTGACAATAATCCATATGACAGTTATTTTGTCATTTATTTTCAATCTTTCAAATAGCATTGAATATTCATCATAAGATGTTCTTGCACTTAACAAGTCTTTTGGTGTCACAATTCATAATCACACAAACACACACAGCACAATATAACTGGGGAAATGCACCTTTGATAGAAAAGAAAGTACATGTAATAAGTAGAAAAGCTAATGATCTACATCTAGCACCTGTATGGCTTTCGATGCTGCGAACAACTTCATGTGCACATTTGAAAAGTTCTACTTCATATTTGGAATGCGATATTTCCCCACGAGAAGTACACATGTAATATGATACAAAAGTTGCTATCATAGAGATTCAACAATTTGTACACATAACATTACTTGTGACAAAAACAGAAAATTCAATGTTGCTAATGCTATCAAATTTTCCAATGTCATGCAAAGTTCAGAACAGGAGATATTAGAGTTCTTTTCAAACAACCAAAGGCATACTTGCAATATTTCAATAGTCCATATGATACTTTCCTAAGACATGAGGGTAATAGTGACGTTTTCTGACTACCAGCGCTGCATCAAGAAGAATACAGTCCCAATCATGACTGAGTTTTTAGCCCCCTCATCCTGTCTGGGACTGTATTCTTCTAACCTAGTAGGAGACAAGATCCCACGCAATATTTGAGACAAGGCCTCATTCACTGTTTGACACAAGGCTGCACTTATTGTTTGCAAAATGTCAGCAGGTATTTCACTTTTAGTCATGAAAAAAGAACTTTAATGTCCATTGATCGACCACCCGTTTGAAACTATGAATAAATGTTTAGTAGATATAGGGAATCCTTGCAAATGTAAAGTAACACAGAGGCATTTCGGTTTCTTGCAAATAATGTCTTGGTAATCTCATACTTCCTTCGATCCATCTCTCTGCACAGTCCCCAGAATTGTGAAAAGGCAGACAGTTTATCATCAAACTTCTTCCACAGTTGCAGTGGATTCAAAACTGGACAATAATCGCACAGGACACTAACGGCTTTTTCACCTTTCCGTTCCATCTTTGTGGTCCCCTGCTACATGTACTATCATTAAATACCAATTCAAACATACACGGGTGAAAGCTAGACTACAAAGTCCTGTAGGATAGGCACGTTGCTACCAGATCAGTCATCATCATCCCAGTCTGCCTTCTCTCTGGGTTTGGGACCTCCCGCTGGCTTGGACATAATTATCTGTGGAAAAACAACAGAAACAAGGTTAAAACTAAATCACTCCACTGATGCATTCCCAAATCAGGATCCAAATCTTTTCCATGACAAATCCACTTGGTCTATCAAAAATTTGTCTTCCTCCCCCCCTCCCCTTTTGCATATTAATTCATTGTTAGGATAAATCTGTTCTCCAACTAGATCTCTTTTCCATATCCATTCAAAGCTAGGATATAAAAACTATCTCAAAGAAGTTTTTGTTCAGTGTCACTAATAAAAGACACCAGATGGCTGTCTGAAACATCTGGCCGTTTCCAAAATCATATGCAGTTGCTTGAGTAACTGCTTTTTGGTGTACAAATTCACTTGTTTTTTGGACCGGCACATAAACTTCAGAGTTGTGATCTTTGCAAACGAAGCAGCAAGATTTAGAGATACATGGTCTTGTTTATCCTCCAGACCTGCAAGTTTCAAACCTTAAGAATATCAATGTGACTTTGTCCATCTGGCAGATGTGGCCAGTTCTGTATGAAAGAAAAGGTTCCCCTACCTGGTCCACCTTCAGTACCGTAGCCGCGGCGTTAGAGGCTAGTCTGATGCCCCACATCTTGGTTAGGAACGGCTCCAGGATATTGGCCTCAGCAACATCTTTAACTGCGACTCCCTCCCCCTGTGGGACACAGTAACATAACATCTGAGTAAGTCCCCATACATTCATATTGACAGCTTCTATTGTATTCATGGCACCTGATATCGTATTCCCTTAATGCTTGTAATGAGACATAAAACCAACGTATGGTCAAATGTTATTAGTTCTAATATACAAAGTATGTTATATTGTCAGCCCATTCCAGTGTGGGTGGATAAATAAGTCTGTACAGATGTACAGCTTGTACCCTTCAGTACAAACCTGGTGTGTTATGCCATGAGGCAGTTTACAGCTTATGCAGTACAAACATCCTGCACAAACTTTACCAAACTCTTAGCCTGTTTTACACAATCTCTTACTGTCAATTGGGACCCCTTGAAGAACCACAAACTTGGGGGCTGTTAGAAACATGAATTACTCAGACTAACCCACATGAGAGAACAGAAGTTTACCTCATTGTCAAAGCCAACGTTCTTCCTGCCCTGCTGGTGTTCAGCATACAGGTTGGCTATCAGCTCCTGGCTCTGGAGAAAGCAATAAGCAAACATGTTACAACATTTACAACAACATCTACTGGTAACATCAAACTTAACCACTCCATAGTGGCACTCAAATTATATTGTTACACTGGTAAGTTAGACTATGCTCCAGGTTCACGAAGATCAATACTAATACATGCAGTTCATTTTAGGCCGACTTTAGACAGACAACACTTTCATAGTCGTGCGACTGTTGTTGTCGACAACGTTGCCGGCGACGATATTTTTAGGCTGTCTAAAGAGGATCAAAATAGTCGTGCGAGGGTTTTTATGGAATCATCGTGCGACCACCTCGGACCCAGTCGCGCGACCCTTCAGCGGGGGGTCTGCGACTATTCCTCACATGTCTAAAGAAAAATCGTCGCCGGTGACGGGACTGGATCATATGCTAATAAGCCTGAAGCATGTTTTTTTCTATTTGAAAGGGCATTTTTCTCTGTAAATATACATGCAGTCAGTAATGGAAACGTATTTTTGTCATCAGAAACTGCCTGTTCCAGCGCAATGCCCCACCACCAGTGGCTACATCCTTCATGATACTAGTAGTAATCTGTAATACCACCGGCGGCCACGAACGCCGGCTTTAATTCCAGATTTTCCCGTCTCTGTGTCATTCTTTGTTGGGGACAATGTTTGTTTGCAAGCAAAAGAATAGTAATCTGCTGCATGACGAAAATGAAGAATTCTCCTGCCATTTTTAATTTGCAAGCAAGGGGTCACTGTGGGTCACGCACGCACGCACGCACCGCAGTGGAATCCTGCACCGCGGGTGTCCCGCAATACTCTGAACGCATGTCTAAAGACAACAGTTGCCCACAACGAATAGTCAATAACAGTCGCACGACTATATAAGTGTTGTCTGTTTGAAGTGGGCCTTAGTTGACCATTGTTTTTACTGTGCTCGTGTATTTTTGGGGTCTCCCACCAGAAATCATTGAAAAGCACCAGTAAGAGACCTGAATATCCTGATGAAATAGATAAACAAACCTAATGTACATCTACCAGTAATTAATGCTAAGCTGAGGGAACAGGAAGCTTACCTTGATGCCACAGTTTTCTGCTAATGCTTTTACGAGTGACTCGAATGCCTCAGCGTACTTCATGATGGCGTACTGCTCCAAACCTGGGCAAGTCTGTGGAGAAATAGGGAAGTCAGAACACAGGGCAGCAACATTTTAATGTAGGGAGATTCAAGGGACACATAGGTGTCTTCTTAGGTAATAGACATAAATAGGAGTGTGAAAATTTAATTTGTTTCAGTCACCAAATATTGTAACAGTATATAATCTGCTGGGATGTCCCTGTAGCCCAACTGGTAGCAACCTCACAGTGTAACCTCTGGTTCTAATTAGTTCGTTAAAATGGAGACCAACCCTCTTTCAGAAGGGAAGTAAAATGGGGATTCTGTGTTTGAAGAGGTGTTTTGAGCACGTTAAAGGGGAAGGGTTAGTAACCCCTCCCCGTAAAAATATACGCTGCTACAGAAACAGCAGGAAACATATCTGACTTATGAGCCACTTGGCACTACAGGGTGAACAACAACAGCAACATGTAAATCTATATACTGGACACACAGTGTTCAGAATAATTTCCTCCAACAAATACAGAGAGGAGTAATAAGACTTGTACATTTATCAGCGTCTACCTCATCCGTGAAGCAATCAGTCTAGCGTTGAGTTGTTACTGAAATGCTACAGCCCTTACCTCTGCATACGATGCTAGCTGCCTGGCCAGCTCGATCTCTGTAGCCCCTGCACCAGGTAGCAGCCGTTGGTCCTGGTATCACGGAGAGGAAGGTTTCAATTAGAATCATCCATCAACTATCATAAACTATGAGTGGCCTTTTTCAGACATGAAATAGTTATGATAGAATCAGTGTAGAAATGGAAAGAAACTATCAATGGAACTTTGTTTCATAGATTGATTATGATATGTTTATGCATCAATTTTAATAATCCTGAATTATGCAGGGTCCTCCCCAGAGGATGGAATAAGGGAGGCCCTCCACTATACTCCTAGCCAGCTCCACTATACTACTTTTCAAATTTAGTGTGTTTCTTCCCTATTTTCTTTGTTTTGCTAAAATTAATGACAATTCACAGATTTTTGTGCCAAGTGGCATCACTTTTCCAGTCAGCGTTGTCTGCAAAAACTTATGAATGAGCCATGATCAAAACAATAGTCGTTTTGCCACTTCACAACAAAGGAATCACAACAATATATTGTACTTGTAGTATTTGACACCCTCTGTCATTGCAAAATGAACCCATTTCCATGAAAGCGCAGCGCGTTGGTCCAGGTTATTTTTGCCAGCCCCTCCACTATACTAAAAAATTCTGGGGAGAACCCTGATTATGCTATCTCCAGTGCAGTTTTTGGAGCATATAAAGACACTGAGCATAATCAACATAAACATGTTATGGTATCTTCTGTTGAAAAAAGATTTCTCGGGTGAAAATCATACACCAATATAGAAGAGTCTTACCCTCGTGATGACTTTAAAGTTGTTCACACCATCATCAATGGCACGTTCAATATCATCCATGATGTTCTCTGTTGAACCCCGGATGACAATGGTGGCCAGGGCACTCTCTTCTTTCTCTGTACAGCAACAGTGAAGCAATAGGTACTTTAGCTCATGGCACACATTCTATCTATGTCTCTCAAGATTTGATAGGATAAACATTTTGGGACAGGCTTTTTTAAGAGTAGTTTTATACATGAATTCTATATACCAGAACACAAAACAGCAAAATATCAATCTTGAAACCAACTACTTTTCACAAGCACTCATGTATGCAGAGGGACAAGTAAAACTAAAAGTTTTTAACATACTGTTATTTTCTTTATTTACATGAAAAGCAATGCAAAGAATGGTCGATTTTGACACTCAAGTCCACAGTAATCTAGAGTTGTTTGTTAAAGTTGGTACACTGCTAACCTTGTTTAAAGACGACAACTTTGTCCTCGCCGATCTCGTCAGAGTAGACCATGTCACAGTGGCCCAGTTCCTCAGCTGTGGGCTGGGTCTGGATGGACAACAGAACATAACCATTGATTATCAGTACTTCAAACTACATAACCAGGTCCTGAAAACTCCTCATCATAATTCATAACCACTGGTTATATAAAAGCTTCTGAACAGTAACGATTTTACCTATGGGCAGATTAGGATAGATGCTGAAATTTTTACTCTTAGTCTTACATTTACAACTATCAAAGGCTTTCAAAAAATCACTCATTGGACCAGAAGGAGTCAAACTCACTCAGTGTCATACAGTGAGATAAACTACATCATGTACAGTACTGACACAGTGATAATCCTTACCAGCCTGGGCAGAGCGGTGGCTCCCACGGCCTTACACAGACGGCGCAGGTCGAACTTGGAGTTGAGCCGGACCACCATCAGGCCGTACTTGTTGGCGTAGTGGAGCGCCATGTCCGCCACTTTCCCGCCAGACACGACAACCTTGGCGCCAGTATCTGCTATCGATTTTACCATCTTAAGGTGTGAAGAAGCAAAGTATATTCTTAGTGTTACTGTTGCAGGGCTTGGTGATTTCAATGATTCAAAATTTCCTTTATGATTTTTAATGCAAAAGTAATAAAACATTTTTTTAAAGAAAGATCTACCAAAGATTCCTACACAAGATTAACATTCTATGTTTCTCAATATGGCAACATTTCATCACATAGCAACCAGCAAAGGAATAGTCAACCAAAGAATAATACCTAATCCACAAATCTCACACAGTAAGAAGAAGCAGAGTTCCTTTCATCGTAACAGATTATAAATCGTCTAAGAAAGTCATCCAGGAGGTAAGATACATAACGTTATTCAAGTAGATGGATCAGTTTGTAACTGTGGTTGTAGTTGTACTTAAGAACTTGACTTTCCTCTTAAAATCACAAAACCTACAAATTATAAAAACAGTGGGACACTTTGTCTTCCTCTGCTTCCAAAAAAGAAGTCAAACCCAACCTATCTAGATATAGTCAACACTAGTATTCAAGTAGTCTCTTTGTATAATTATATTTATCACAGTTCATTGTTACATACATATCTTGTTTCTACCATGTACTTGCAATTAGCCTACGGGCATGAACTTGCAAATAAACTTTCTATGTAGAATGTACCCAATCCAACTTACCGCATCCATCAGACCTTCCTCCCCCTTGCTGAAGTCCATCAGCTCCTTGGCAGACTTGATGAGGACCGTGCCTTTGGTCTCTGTGTTCCCCATGTCAAACGGACACGTGTACACAACGATCTTGGCATCTTTGGCCTTGACGAGGTCGCTTTCTGCCTCCCGCTTGAAGACCATGCCCTGGATAACTGTGGACTGGTAAACTCCACAGCCCTGCGGTAACACAGGTGATAGGCTTTACACCTTTTGTTCCATTTTCAGTCTATGCACTTAAAATGATGACCAAAAAAAAATATAGTGACAGCAAAAGACACGAGTTACAATGCAATTATTCAACAAGCTGAAAAAGGGACCAAAAGGTCTTAAACACTGACCAGCATTTTGCAGACTCGGACACTGTCCACATTGAAAGCTGACTTCTTGGGATGCACCATAACTAAAGGGAAAACACAAGACATGTCAGAGCAGCTTTAACAATCACTACAGATAGCAATGTGCAGTGTATGCTACATAAATACCTTAATTTCTTCATAGTGTATACTGTAGTCATGCAATGAATAATAATAGGAAAATGTCAATAACTTCCCATGTTTCCCAAATGTTCCTTCTGTAGACTTATATTCTGATACATGTTTATACATACATACATAAACTACCAATACATACAAATGTAGTTACAAGTAAAACATTTAAGTGGCAAGAAATCAACAGTAAAAGCCTTACTGCATGCTTTGGTGATGAGATTAGAGAGGAAGTCCTCGTTTCCGTACTGCTTGCTCGGCAACCGCCGTTCGAATGACCTTGAAAACCTCCTCACTTTTCCGAAGGTCCTTCACTTCACCGCACACCAGATCTTTTAAAGATGAACAAGACATTAAAATTAAAGAACACGTTTAACATGTGGTCACATGACCCATTACAGTCATGTTATCATTGTTGACTCTGCCAAATCATCAAGACTAGAATAATAAAAATATTACTAAATATTACTAAATTATCTATTTTTTCAATACATATATCTGAAGATCTAGAAACCTGCAAAATTTTAGATTTTATGACCAGAGAATTATTTTTCTTACCTGGCAAGATTTCAAGGGCTTTCTTTGCTGCCATGTTGTATCCATCAATGACTTCTGTTGGAGACAAACCCTGTGCAGAAAAAGAACCTACACTTAAACCTGTGATGATCACAACAAAAAGAGAACAAAGTTAAACACACTACAAAATGAGTTTTTTTCAGTTTTGTAAAACCACCCACCATTCGGAGCAGTTCCTCAGCATTGTGCAAGAGGGCGCCGGCAAACACCAGGATAAAGTTGGTGCCATCACCGACTTCCTGTTCCTGCATCTGTGAGGCCAGGATGATCATCTTAGCTGCGGGGTGTTGGACCTGGGAAAACATGACAGAAAGATGGGATCATTTATACATGATTCTGACAAGGTTTGGGAAAAGGATTAACTATGACAAATTCTAATAGACTTTGGACATAACTTTGGTATACCATGTCAATGTATCATCATCACGTCATAGATCTTTACAAACTAGTAGATAAATGTTAAATGCTACCATACTATCAGAAACCTCTGAAAATCATGTTTGGTTGTATTTTAGCTAGTCTACAGTAAAGGTGACAATGTCTACATTTCAAGTAAATGCATCTTAGGAAGGTTACTGTTTGCAAGAAAATCAGAAGGAATAGACTGTGGTCAAATTTTGACAGAAGGACCTTTCACATATATCACAAATGTATATTCTTACGTTTGTAGCTCCCATTGCTAATAGTGTGCTAAACCTGTCTGCTCAAAATTGTATTTAAAAAAAGCATCATTTCAAAAAAAGATGGGACCAGCCGACTCACCTCTAGTTCTTTCATGATGGTGGCTGCATCGTTGGTCACAAACAGCTTCTCAAGATGGTTGATCACCATCTTATTCATTCCTGTTAAAACACATTATGATTGGTTAAAGGGGGATTCCACTCATGAAACGGGTATTTTTCCCATATATATTACACTCTTCGGAATACAAATGCACCCGACTTTTGACTAAATCACCACGACTGACTTTTCGACCAAACACTGTTCTAAACCTATGAACCCCCATACGGGACCGCTTCCAATTCTCGGCTTTGACCTGACGTCACGGGTTTTCCAAATATGGGCATCCGCACAGATCAAAACACGAAGCAGACGACAAAGTGTCATGGCGGACTCAGGCGGCCGTGGCTCAGACTAGTTCGACCCAGACTACATTATGCCATACGCATATGAGCCTGAACGTGATTCTGAAGAGTCGGAGAGTAGCGATGAGAACAATCAGCCTGCAGAAGCCTTTGCTGGGACCGCCACGCAACCAGAGGCGGCATGAGACGGCCGGGATTACGAGACGGAGGGTTGCATGCATGCTAGCACCAAGAAGCATATGGTGCAGATGCGAGACTACAACTGCAGCCTACAGTGTGTGAGTGTATGTGTTGCCACGACCTTCGTGAGCTGACAGATCCCGTGGACCACAGCAACCCCGATCGCAGCGGTATGGGCGTCGGGAGCGGCCGTAGCCAGCTGAAATGCGTCAAGCTACACGAGGAATTCCATCCCGTCTCATGAGGTCTGCACTGAAAACTGCACTTATATTATCTACAGTGACAAAATGACTTGGACTGGAAGATGTCAGGGAGCTATTGAGAAATAGGTAAATGTAGATTTTGTGTTTCTGTTCCATTTATTTTGCACGATCTGTGTGTGGGGTCGCACGATGGTGAGCTTAAGGAAACATAGCCGCATGTGGTCGAATTTGTGACCTGTATATAAATCTATTAGCAGGACTCGAAATACTGTTTTTTTGTATACCTGCACTGGTGCAGGTAACATTGGAAATTACCTGCACCAGACAAATTTTACCTGCACCATTCTGAACTTAGTAAGTATGAATCATACTAAAATTTTTCAGGAACCTTTTTTCACTACAGTATATTACCTGATATGTTGTGCACCTAAAAGTTTTTAAACCTCGTTTCCGGTACTTTTTGTGTGAAGAAATGGACAGTTTTGTGATAACTTGTGCCACCAATTTAGTGTGAAAAGTTGGAAATGTTTGGAGGGGGGGCTGTTAGGGCAATACCAAGATCTGAAAATAACCAGATTGAAACAAAATGGCAAGCAGTGTACTTGTTGCAATCTTTTAATACAAAAAAAATATAACATTACAATTTACATGCATTTTTGTTTCTCCCAGAATCTTACAACTGTCAGCGTACAGACAGTTTTCGTGCTGGGTCCACAAGAATCATCTTGGGAGATCAGTGTGGCGCGTGGTTCCAGCCTGTGCAGTCACCAAAATAAGACAGACTTATCCCTATAAAGATGAGACTAATTACATAGGACATTTTCCTGTTAAGATATTTCGCCACCACATGTTCAATTGCTAAATTGATCTGACGTTAAACCAGAGAGTGATCTATAAATCTGTATTGTACTAACTTTTTACTGTTAGGGTTATCCATTCTTGTTAAGCTTGGGGTTAGAATTAGAATGAGGGTGAGGCTTTACTGCTAAAATAAAACAATCTTGATAACAGTGTTACACAGTTTCCACATCATTTGCACTATAACAGGTGCATTCAACCAAATGCGGACATCTATCTACCTCACCTGTATAAATTTATCTACCTATTTATGGTTTATACAACAGGCCAAATAGAAACCTTGAACATATTAAGTATCCTTATTTTCATATTCCTTTGAACTAGATATACAGCAAGAAAGACATGTATATTATATCAATATACAATTACATTTCTGTGTAATTTTCAAAAATAGGTAGGGAAAACTTTGGTGGACACACATATATTGTTGTAAAACAGCATTTGTTTCTGACATATGTAGGCAGGATATTTATGAATAAAATGATCCACTGGATATACAATGTGAACTTGTCCTTATTCAGTTATTGACATAATAATATAGCCTGTCATATAAAATCAGTACATATACTGCCAACATGTTCAAGTTGCATGTTCATGAATTAATATTTATATTTTCACATTTCTTGTGTCTAAGAGAAATAGGAGCAGCAGTTTTGAAACGTTCAAAACAGAAACTACATGTAGTTTTGTCATATAAAGCATGTATGCTAAAAAAAACATAACAAAAATGAGAAAACATGACCATGAAAACAGTAGAGTTCCAAACGAGACTCGTTTACTAGCCTGTAAATCTTGAACGGTACTGTGCAATTGCAGTTTCATTGTCTGGCCTGGAAAGTCAGGCTTTTGGAGCACCTAGCCACCACAAAACTCCCGACGCCTGTGTATGACAGCCTTCAACACCTTTCTTTTTGAAAGTGTAGTCCTGTTTCTTCTCATAGATGTTTTTGACCACATAGTCTCCTAGCCTCTTACTGTAGTCCAACCGCTGCCTTAGGTCAACTGCAAAGAATATATTCTGAAGTCAACAATGTTCTTGTGATTAAGATATTCATTGATGACAAAATAATACTAGGCCACATTTGCATCTATGTTAAAAATGACAATCATGAATAACAAGAGAGGCTGAAATTTACAAACTCCATCTCCCTTTCCATGCAAAAACTGACTCTTCCATGTCAACCTTTTGCTGAAATCGACCATACATGAACTATTAGTATGATCTTAGTATTACAACATCACCCAACTCCAGGATGGCTTTTCTGAATATAACATCCATCAAGCATGCAAAACACAAAACATGCAAGCAAGCAAGAATGGCTTCTGGGCTGCCTACAAAAGAATATATCACTTATAACAGTGCTTAGCACATTTCTGCACCCAATATATATTACTGTACTGACTATAATTCTTAAATCGGATATTTGAAAGGTTTTAAATATAGATTTACACTAGCTACTATACAGTATAGTAGCCACATATTCTTTTACATGCCAAAACAGAGAACATTTCTTATATTAATTTCAGAGTCACTCCCAGGAAAGAAGCAATTATAAGCTTGTCATGATAATGATTAAATTTGGCATGCACTACAAAATCTGTTAGTGCAGTAAATATTTTGGTTTGACTTTAAGGTATACCAGTGCCTAGTCCATTAGCCCAAATCATATACTTCTGTCAATCTTTTTTACCAGAACAAGTAATCTTACCAAACATATCATGTCCCTTGACAAATCCAGTGTTGTCATTTTAAGAAATAAATATACATACATGTAAGTAGGCACATGAGGACACTTTTCTACTAGTAATGAAATTAAAAATTAATTACCTTTTGACTTGGGCTTTTCCTCAACCACGTCCTTCTCTTTTCTATCAAACAAAAACAGAAGTGGCAGTTATGCACCAGTTCATGCATAATTTTAAAGACATGGAACTCTATGACATTATTGCATGCTATGGAATTCTGCAAATCCTGCACTTCCGGTGGTGTCTGCTATCTTAGCCAACCTTGGGAACAATTTCTTGTAAATTGTACAACTACAGGCAGTCGAGTGACTACCAGACATTTTGGAATGTACACAAAAAGTTTGAAGACCGTAGTTTTGGGGAATACAGAGATGTTAGCACTTGAATACAATGTAAAAGTTTGGTAATCGTATGTCAACAAAAATTATGGCGTGGCCGTGAACACTTCTGAATGCAAGGCCGATTTTGGGGCCCGATTTCTCGTAAACGGTATAACTACGAGCTTAACAAAAGTAGTCGAGTCACTATCAAACATTTAGGAATGCACATAAAAAGTTTGAAGACCTTAGCTTTTCAGGATGCAGAGATATTATCACTGTAGTAAACTAGGTCATCACATGTCAACAAAAAATGGCGTCGCTAGCCGAAAACACTCTGAATGCAAGGTCAATTTCAGGCCCAATTTCTCGTAAACGGTATAACTACAAATTTAACGAAAGCAGTCGAGTTACTATCAAACAGTTAAGGAATGTACACAAAACGTTTGAAGACCTTAGCTTTCCGGGATGCAGAGATTTTAGCACTGTAGTGAGAGCTGAAAGTAGTCGCTTGTCGCCATACACGTGCATGTGACGTATGTCAAAACAAAAAATGGATAGCCTCAATACCAGACTGACTACGCTGGTTTCATAAGGAGAATAATTTGCCAAAGGCAAGGGTTTGCTACCAGAGAGGTTGGTCGGCCGTGGAGGGGAAATGTGAATCTAATCGTGGACTGATTCCCTTGGCCAATTCCCGATTTTTTTCCCGAATTGTACGATCCACGCACCCCCGTAGCAAGGCCTGGTGGAGGCTAAAAATGACGCCGCTAACAGTAAACACGCTACTTTCATGGTCAGTTTCGGGCCCAATATCTCGGTACGCTGAGTGAGTGAGAGCAAACCGAAAACGGTAAAATTACTATCGGACATTTAGGAAGGTACACAAAAAGTCTGATGCTCAGCGAACCTCGGAATACAGAAATTTGGCAACTTTTTACGGACCATTCTGCTATCTAAAAATGACTATCTACATATTGGCAGATCGCTACAGAATGGCCCGCAAATAATGATTGGAACGCGTTTGCCTACCAGTTCTGATAGAGGTTGTGCACACATATTTATTCTAGCCCTAAAAGCAATTCTGAGCATCTAACATCGAAATTCATGCCAGTACCAACCTTTTCAACTGGAAGAGTCCTTGGCGGCTTTGTCGATCCAGCCCGTCCGTAACACACCATGCGCATTGAATTCTGGGATTGTTGGTAAGGGACTAGCGGGGAATTCAAGAAGTCGATCGCTATAATGCACACCCTGCGTTCAGGCTTCAACTCATGGTACATTTGACCAAGGAGGTTGATTCAAGCATAACAATTTATTCTCTGATGAATTATGATACCCGCTTCTGGAGTGGAATGCCCCTTTAAGTGTGAGCTTCTTGGCTTTCAACAACCAATAAACCAATGAAGAAGAATCTACTTATTTCCATGACATTACAATACGTGCTCAAACTGGTGGTCACAGTTGAGCTAAATGTTAGTGTTGCTAAAAATAGTAAAATAACACCTTATTTCATAATGAAAAAAAAAAACAATGAAATTATCTTTGAAGCAAATACGAAGGTCAAAAACTGAATTAGTCAACCAGAATAACTATGACTGCTCTACTCAATAACACAATACAGTCAATATATTCAAAGGCACATGGTGGCACCTGGTTATAACTAAATGTTACATCTAAATCTTTCAAACCTAACTCTACCTGTACTAACAGAAATATTTTTGGAACCTAGTGTAACAGTGTGGCTCAAGCACCACCAACTGACCAGTCCAACTGGTCAGAACCTTTTGGCCTAATGGTTTTGGTGATGAGTTAGTACATGTAAGCTGGAGGACCTGGGTTCGATTCCCAGGAGACTGTTTCATAACCTTACCGTTGGGTCCGTAGGCAGTCCGCGTCGTTTTGGCCAGCTCACGACAGGCATCAATGTTCCTGTACACAGCCTCCTCCAGACCATGGTATGTCTGAAGATGGAAATTTCACACACATGCTTAATCAAGTTAATGACTAATGTGTAGAGAAAATCTGCTCATATTTCAGTCAAATCAGGCTGATCAGCTTCGCTTAGTGAAAATCATGTACTGGTAAATTGAATTTTCTTTAGGGGATCTGTCGAACCGAACAATGTACATTAATATAATATAATTACATTCTATTCACGAGAGAAAATTATGGTAGGTAAATTTTATTCGACTCTGTCTTTCAAGCCCTTATAGTGGTTTTACTGTCTACTGTCGATGAACCATCCGGAAGATGTCTTCAACGATTTGCAACATAAAACTTAAAATGTTAAAAGATACAGAAGAACGAGCAGATATGCCTGACTTGCAAAAAAAATGACATGACTTCATGGTCTGATACTTGCTTATCAGTTTGACTTCTCAAGCTGGGTACTTCCTTTGATAACTGTATCATATGTTGTTCTTGTTCAGGTCCATACTCTGGACAATTTTTGCCCATATTGCCCGAAATAAAACGAATGTAAGGGGGAATAATTTGTGCCCCCCTCCCACGATTTGTGTAGAATGTTCTAGCAAGCTGCACGTGCAGATCACATACCCACAAAAGTCACAAAGAGAGACGACAAAATACGGCGACCTAGACCTGTAAGATCACACATCAAGATTAAATACATGTTCAGGTTTCTTTTAGAGTCCTTTTTGAAGGCAAATACCTTACCTTGGAGCCGTCTTTTAGCATTTGCGCCAGACCCGGCGCTTTTGGTACGCGCATCGCCATCTTGGATTCTTGTGCACTGGTGACTGTGTCGTATTCGGGTTACAAAAGGTTACTTTAGGGTTTACGACTCACCTTCGCAAATAAATCTGTGTGATTTTTCGTCAAAAATTTCATATGTTAATATTGTACCATAAAGTTTAGGAGAATTTTAATATTTGACTGCCAACTTTATTTTCTATGTGGCTAAATAGATGGTTAAATCTGGAGCATGAAAACTCCTAAGGTAGCCTCCGGTTACCTCCAAATTAGGTCATGGCGTTGACAACCGCTAGGAGGCGTTAGATACACATTGACTGACTGTAAACAGCCACAGTTAAACAGCCTTGTCCGGGATCAATGTTTCGTTGAACCTCAATTCATAACCAAACGACACAATATAAGGCGGCATGGAAAACGATTTTCATGAAACATTTTCGTTTGATTTCTGTCTCATCTTCAGGAAGTAACGTTAACGTTATAGATTTAAGGGACGATGACGTTGTTAATGTATTAGCATGTATGTAACCATTGCAAGAGGCATACACCTGTATTAAAGTTACTTCAGGGATCTTAGTAGTGCGATCCCATTCCACCCATGACATCTCTGTCAAGATATGATAACCTTATCAGAGGCCACCAGGCCACGTACGTTGGTATAATGCCAAATATGCTATTCAAAATCTCGACCAATCATCTTGCGTCCGCCCATACTCTCCAAGCAGAGATTCGGTTCCAGTTGTCTTCTTTTATACGTATTTATGGGCGTTTTTGTAGGGCTTTTGTCAGGATTTCTCTTTGCCCGCCAACAAAAAAAAAGGCCTAACGAAGAAAACCTGACAAGATCAATCAAGATACAAAGCGCGACAAAGCAATCTGAGCCAACATCTGCTTGGATCGGGGAGTGGGGCTGAGTGAACTACTTGGTGTAGTCCACCCAGCCCAACTCCCCGGAAAAAAAAATGTCACCAAAAAAAAATGTTTAAACCAATTCTCTGTCCATACCTAGCTTGGCTATCTCCCGTTGATGGAGTTCCAGGTTTGTATCCACTGTTTCCTCCTGACAGGGTTGGTTGTTGCCATGGGTATGTAGGTCAACCCGGCATCCAAAATCTTCCCGCTCACATGGCGCTGTGAGAGCAGGCACTTCAGGCCTGAGCACACTGACGGTACTCCTGCCAGGAATTTCTCTTTGGTTAACGTCTTCAAAAACAAATACATGCTTTCTGTTAAGCTGTCTGGCCTCTGCATGTCTTCAGAGCAAAGTGTGTCCGGTTCGTCAGTTTCCTTTCAACGACCTTGGCCTTGTTGGCCTGACGCGTTGGAGGCTGTTGGGCGGTCCAACTTCTTTCTAACCCCGCGAAACCGCGTAAAAGCCCACTGGCAAATTGGTAAACTAGCCATCGCGAACAATTCGATTTTCAATTACACAAGTTAAGATTCGTGCAAATAAAGTAAACTGAATTCACTTGACGCTAAGCGCTACGTTTCAACAGTGCTGTAGGTTTATAAACAGACCTAACTCTGTTCTGTTCTATCAAAATAGTGTTGGAACGTCGAAATAATGAATCAATATGAAACACTGTTCTAGAACGAGCGTGTATTTTGGTAAAACATATGCATCAATCTCTAACAAAGTTCCACAAGATTTCAATAATTCCTACATTGTTCTTAGCTTTCTAATATTACCTCTTGTTATATACATGCACGTTCTGTATATATACGTCCTGTATAGATATGCAATATATGATGCACAATTGGATTTCAGTTGAAGATTCCTTGAAGATTGTCATTGTGTTTTTTTTAAACACACAAAAGACAAACCTGCTGCTAAGATCATCGAATCAATCTATCATAGAAAATGTGGGACATTTCATTTTCAACTGTTTTCAAAAAAGAGGTCAAACCCCGCAATAGTAATGTAGGTGTTAGAATCGTACTCGTTAACCTTTGTATGTTAGAATTTAGATTATTTACCCGTTTTTAACCACTCCATGTATTTGATTTTGTTCACTTGCAATTAGCCCCATGGGTATGAATTTACAATAAAACATTATTATTGAAGTGAAACATCGTCCAAGTCATGCTTGGCGTAAAATGATAGATTTGCCTGCAAACTTTCACAAACTGTCGTTATTTCTGAGTCATCGTATTTTTTTTATGTTCGACTTTGCGGAAGGGAAACATATTGTTTTTGCTATGTTTCTCTCTTCTTCCACTTATTCTTCCGTTCCAAACAAATAAGTTCAATGGCATGGCCTAAACGGCTGTCAGCATGGTTATTGGTGAAGTAGTAGACTGTGGAGTTCTATAACATTATGAAGTAAGGGGAGGACAGAGCTGGAGGGGCTGGTCACCATAAATATAAATTTATTTGGGTAAGAATCAATAGAGCAGTAGTTTGTCACGCTAGACAAAGTGAAGGTAAACATAAATATTTCTACTTCTACGAAGTATCACATAAGATACGGAACACTACGATTTGTTATTCATTTGTCTGAACTTCTGCAATCAGACGCAAGTGGGGTCTTCCCACTTCACAAATGACGTCATGCTCGGCACGTCAGTCACGAAGCCGTACGTACAGGATACACACTGTGGCAAGCCACATCAATGACGTCATTGAACTGCCATTCAAGCC